>NW_016107959.1:213964-236668 GCF_001604975.1 Cebus imitator | reverse complement strand
TTTTAACTACTCAGTTATTGAAATATGTGTAAACAATTACATGCATGTACATTATACTTAAAATCGGAGAAATATAATTCATAATATAAATGTATAATAGAAGTATGAATACATTTTAGATCTTGACATTTATAGCCAATTAAGGAATACAGAAAATGAGTCACATACCTAAAATATACAATTAAACACTTTCCACAGAAAACAGAAATTATGAATGCAGAAGCTTATTTAAAGAAACTTGTACTACTGGAGTAGAAAACTATTTCTTCTACTTTGCTTATGTTCTTCCTCATTCATTTGGATTTCCTTCAACATACAATGATTAATAACAGGTTGTTCTCAGAGTTTTCCAAATTTCTGATCCTGATTATTCTAACTTGAATGACTACTCTTGTCTGCCAAAGAATATTGTGCCATTAAATTCTGTGTAAGCAAAGATATTTGGGACTTGAACTCTGTACTGGATTAAATGAACATGATAGAAATCTACAGAACTCTCCACCCCAAAACATCAGAATGTACATTCTTCTTATCACCGCAGGGCACTTAATCTAAAACTGATCATATAATTGGAAGTAAAACACTCATCAGAAAATGCAAAAGAACTGAAATTATAACAGCCTCTCACACCACAGCACAATCAAATTAGTAGGGTAGTGAAATAAACAGGCTCTTTGGGTTGCCAAGTCCAGGCCTAGGCTCTTAGTAAGCATTTCTGGATCTACCTGGGGCCAGAGCAAATGGGAGCCCACTACCCAGAAGTGGGAATCCCAGGCCTGGCTGCATTCAGCACAGGTTAACTGAAGAGCCCTTGAGCTTTAAGGAAACACTGGTGGTGATCTGGCAAAAAATTCTGTGGTCCAGTGGTGGTGATGGCCACAGGGAGATGCTCCTCTGCCTATGAAGATGGGAGGGACAAACAGAAAGGACTTTGTCTTGTGGCTTAAGTGCAGCTTAGTTATAATAGAAAAGAACATTAGGTAAATTTCTGAGGCTTTTGGCTTCAAAACCTGGCTCCCAGACAGAAACTCTGGACAATCCTGGGGCCCCGGGGAACTTGCTGCCCTGAAGGGAGGAGCACAAACATGGCTGGCTTTGCCGTCTGCTGATCATAGAGCTGTAGAGCATTGAGTGAATATAGGCGGCAGCCAGGTACTGGTTACACTGGACCTTGGGCAAGACAGCAGTACTGTGCTGGCTTCAGGTCTGAATTGCTGCAGTCTCAAAAAGGTGCTTGCTGGCCCCCACCCCCAGTTCCAGACAGCTCAGCCCAGAAAGAGATACTTAATTTGTTTGGAAGAAAGTAAGAGAAAAGAACAAATGTCTCTGCTGGGTAATCCAGGTAACACTTCTGGGTTTTACACAAGACAACCAAAGTACCACTAAGGTACCTCTAAGAGTCTGGAGGAATCACAGCTTTATTGGGTTTGGGACCCAAGTCTGTTTGAACATCAGTACTTCCAAGAATGGACACCAAAAGAGTCCAGAATGTGAAGACTATAATAAATGTCTAAATTTCTAAAGCCCAGATGTATTTATCAACATCAAGACCATCTAGGAAAACATGACCTCACCAAATTAACTAAATAAGGCACCATGGACCAATCCTGGAGTATCATAGATATGTGAACTTTCCGTTAGATAAGTCAAAATATCTGTGTTGAGAAAACTCAAAGAAATTCAAGATAACACAGAGAAGCAATTTAGAATTCTATCAGATACATTTAACAAAGATATTAAAACTATTAAAAAGAAGTAAGCAGAAATTCTAGAGTTGAAAATGCAACTGACATGCTAAAGAATGCATCAAAGTTTTCTGATAGCAAAATTGAACGGAAGAAAGAATTAGTGAGCTTCAAGACAGACAATTTGAAAATACAAAGTCAGAGGACACAAAAGAAAAAAGGATTAAACAAACAAACAAAAAAAACGAAGCATGGCTACGGGATCTTGAAATAGACACAAAAGGGTAAATCTAAAAGTTTTTGTCCTTAAACAGGAGGTAGAGAAAGACATGGTGAAACGCCTTCTCTACTACAAACACAAAAATTTGCTGGGCATGCTAGTGGGTGCTTGTAATCCCAGCTACTCAGGAGGCTGAGGCAAGAGAATTGCTTGAAACCGGGAGGCAGTGGTTGCAGTGAGCTGAGTCCGTGCTATTGCACTCCAGCCTCCATCTCTACATCTCAAAAAACAAACAACAGCAACGACCAACAAAGGACAGGCAGTAACAATACTGGAGAGGATGTGGAGAAAAGGGAACTCTCTAATACACTCTTGGTGAAAATGTAAATTACTACAACCACTATGGATAATAGTTTGGAGGTTCTTCTAAAAACTAAACATAGAGCTACCATATGATCCAGCAATCCCATTGCTGGGTATATACTCAAAGGATGGAAATTAACATATTGAAAAGATATCATCAGTATTTCCATGTTTGTTGCAACACTTCATAATAGGCAAGATTTGATAGCAATCTGAGTGTCCAACAACTGAATGGATAAAGAGAATTTGATGCATATGCGGAGTGGAGTGCCATGCAGCCATTCAAATGATTGAGATTCTATTATTTGTCAACATGAAGGAAACTGCAAGTTGTTGTGTTAAGTGAAATAAGCCAGGGTCAGAAAGACAAACATCACATGTTCTCACTGATTTCTGAGAGCTAAAAATCAAAATCATTTATGTCATGGAGATAGAGAGCAGAAGAATGGTTACCAGAGGTTGGAAGGGCTTTGAAGGGCTAGCAAGAAAATGGAGGTGGTTAATGGGTACAAAATAAAAATAATTCAAAATAATAAAGAAGACCTACCAGATGACAGCAGAACAGGGGAACTACAGTGAATAATCTTTTAAGTGTGCATTTTAAAATAACAAGAGTATAATTAAATTATTTACAACACAAAATATAAATGATTGAGGAAATGGATACCCCATTTTCCTTAATGAAATTATTATGCATTGTTTGCCTGTTTCAGAGTATTTTGTGTACCCCATTAATATACGTATATACTATGTACTTTTAAAAATTAAAAGTAAAAATATCAAAATATTTGAGATAGAAAAGCATAAAAAAATCAAATTCATAAAACAAAATTACAGAATTTTGATTAAAATATGGATAAAAATTTGACTAAAATTTGCTTAAATTATGTTGCTAAACAACAAAGCTTTACAGACAGGAATGGGACTAAATATAATGTCCATAACAAGTAATCCAACTTATAAAGAAAATTTGAACCTCCTTACATGAGTGTTATCACATACAGCTGGGTGGTTGTTCTCTGCACTAAAACTTCTTTCAGTAAAAAGAAAAAAAGGAGCAGGACAAGGTGTCCAACTCAACATGGCCAGGAAGTGCTGCTCCCACTGAGACAAAAATTTCAAATAAACCAATATAATTTTAATAAATAATTGGAAAGAAAATACTGACAGTGGGTAGAGACATGATGCAGACACTGAGACTGAAGAGTAAGAAAGAGTCATTACATAACCCTGTGTTGGGCATCTGAACCCTAGGGCTGGTTCCCAGCCCCAAACAGTTCCTGGGAAAGGTGTGAGTGAAGGAACTATGGGACTACCCACTCTCCTCATGGACCTTTGAGTTTCTAGCTACAGCAGACCCCACATCCTCCATGGACATTTGTGTGGGCAGGAGGACTGCCTAGAGAGTAGGCAGAGAGAGGGCTTCATCTAGTGTGCAGCCGGGGGACTTTGGGCCTGAGGCAACTTTGGCAGAGCATAGCCATAGACACCCATTCCCCCAGGACTCCACATCTTTCTCTCAGAAACTGTAGCTGCAGCTAACCAACAGGCCAGGAGAAAGCAGAGTGGACTCCCCAGAGGGCCTGGGGCATGTCTGTTTTGCAAACCCTCCTGTGCACCAGCCTCTTCTCTTAGATACACTGCAGAAGTATTTGCACAGTGCAGCCTCCACTGCCTAGCTTGGGTGCTTTGTTCCACTCAATTTCACTGGGAGCATGTTGGACCTCCCAGCACACCCAGAGCCTGACTCTGAGTTTCAGGACTACCCAGCCAAAACTGGTGGCCAGCACTTAAGCAGGGGAGAAGCATACATTCCCTGAGCACTGAAAAGGATGAGGCATGTGGGTCTGTGGGCTGATATGAGAATGAGGCATGTCTCCTTCCCCAGGATCAGCCCAGAAAGGCTGTGACCTATCTCCCTAAGGAGGCTTCTTCCTAAAGGTTAACTGTAGCTCAGAGTACTTAACAAAAGAAATAAAAGCACAGTGCCCATGATTGGGGAGCGGGACTCTCTTGAGACCCAGGAGTGAACCTGGTGAGCGACTCACCTCTCCTTACCACAGCATGGAACATGGCTATAAATGCAAGGAAATACAGGAGACAGAGTTGAGTAAGAGGCTACCCACTGGCCTTTACTCTTAAGCACAATCTGCTGGATTGCAGCCCAAACGAAAACACCAAAAACACTTTGCAATTATACACCCCTGTGAAAGCAAGGGCAGGAATTCAGACACAAATAAAGACCCTGCACAGAGGCTTAGCCCACCGAAAAAATTCCAGAACTGAAGCCTACTTACTATACTAAGATTACATCACAGTTAAAGGAATACCAACCATTAAAGATGAGAAAGAATCAGCACAAGAACTCCGGCAAGTCCAAAAGCCAAAGTGTCCTTACTTCAAAAGAAGTCCATTAGCTCCCCAGCAATGTTTCATAAGCAGTCTGAAGTGATGACTGAAATGACAGACAGAAGTCAGAGTCTAGATGGCAAGAAAGTTCATTAAGATTCAGCAGAAATGTGAACCTCAAACCAAGGAATCCAAAGAATCCAGAAAAACAACCCAAGAGCTGAAAGGCGAAATGGACATTTTAAGAAAAATCAAACTGAAATTCTAGAGCTGAAAAAATTCACTGTCATAATGATATAATAAAATCAGAAGTATTAACAGCATAATAGACCAAGCTGAAAAAAGAATCTCAGAGCTCAAAACAGATTCTTTGAATCAACTCAGTCAGACAAGAATAAAGAAAAACAAATTTTACTGATGAAATTCTGTAAGAAGTATGGGATTTTGTAAAGAGACAAAATCTATGACTCAGTGGCATTCCTGATAGAGAAGAAGAGAGAATAAGCAAGTTGGAAAATACCTGTGAGAGTATAATGCACAAAAATGTCCCTAATCTTGCTAAAGAAGTTCACATGCAAATCTAAAAATACAGAGGACTACAGCTAGATTCTATATATGAAGACCATTGCCAAGGCAAATAGTCATCAGATTCACCAAGATCAATGCAAAGGAAAAATTCTAAGGCAGCTAGAGAAGGGTCAGGACACATACAGAGGGGAAGCATATCAGGCTATCAGTAGACCTCTCACCAGAAATCTCACAAGTTTTACACAACCATTAAGAATTATAAGGCCCTTAGAGGAGGAGAGATGTTCTGGTTTTTTGGTGTTTTCATCCTTTTCGCGCTGGTTTCTTCTCATCTTCGTGAATTTATCTATCTTTGGTCTTTGAAGTTGGTGACTTTCGGATGGGGTCTCTGAGTGGACATCCTTTTTGTTGATGTTGAAACTATTTCTTTCTGTTTTTCAGTTTTCCTTCTAACAGTCAGGCTCCTCTGCTGCAGGACTGCTGGAGCTTCACTCCAGACCCTGCTTGCCTGGGAATCACCCGTGGGGGCTTCAGAACAGCAAGGATTGCTGCCTGTTCCTTCTTCTGGTAGCTTTGTCCCAGAAGGGTACCTGCCAGATGTCCGCCAGAGCTCTCCTGTATGAGGTGACTCTTTGGATATACGGGAGTCAGGGAGCCACTGAGGAGGCAGTCTGTCCCTTGCTAGAGCTCAAGGGCTGTGCTGGGAGCTCTGTTGCTCCCTTCAGAGCTGCTGGACAGGGACATTTAAGTCTGCTGCAGCAGAACTCACAACCACTCCTTTTCCCAGGTGTTCCGTCCCAGGAAGGTATGGCTTTATTTATAAGTCCCTAACAGGCTGCTGCCTTTTTTCAGAGATGCCCTGCCCAGCAAGGAGGGAGTCTAGTCACAGTCTGCCTGCAGAGGTGCAGCTGAGCTGCCGCGGGCTCTGCCCACCTGCTGTGTAAACTTCTTTGTGTATTTGTTTACACAGGTAAGGTTAGAGCTGCCTCGTAATGGCCAACGCCCCTCCCCTGACAGATCCAGGAGCTCAAACTGCTGTGCTGGCTGTGAAATTCCCAAGCCAGTACCATTCAATTTGCTGGTCTCCATGGGGGTAGGACCCACGGAGCCAGATCACCTGGCTCCCCACTTCAGCCCCCTTTCTCTCAGGGGCTATGGGTGACTCTGTCTTGCAGGCACTCCAGGCGCCAGTCAAAATGGCTGCTGAGATTTGTGCTGGGAACTCATGGTGCAAGCTGAATCGGCCACCCATATTTGCCCTGTACACCCGCAGTGCCTATCAGCATGTGGGGATCTTCTGGTCTGTGGGCGGCAAAGATGGCGGGAGAAGCTCAGCATCCAAACCAGAGTTCCGGAGAGGCCAGAAATGTCCCTAATGGCCTCTGTTGGTAGGAGGGAGGGCCCTCCAGCCCATTGTACTTCCTGGGTGAGGCACCGCCCCACCCTGCCTTGGTTTGCCCTCCTTGGGCTACACCCACTGTCCAACCAGTCCCATTGAGATGAACTTGGTACCTCGGTTCAAAATGTGGAGATCACTCATCTTCTGCATTGCTCTCACTGGGGACTGCACTCATTAGCGGTTCCTATTCAGCCATCTTGGCGGAAGTCCAAAGGATTATAAATTGTTCTATTATAAAGACACATGCACACGTATGTTCATCGTGGCACTGTTTGCAATAGCAAAGACTTGGAACCAACCCGAATGACCATCAATGATAGACCGGATAAAGAAAATGTGGTACATATACACCATGGAATACTACACAGCCATAAAAAAGGATAAGTTTCTGTCCTTTGCAGGGATATGGATGAATCTGGAAACCATCATTCTCAGCAAACTGACACAAGAACAGAAAACCAAACACTGCCATGTTCTCACTCATAAGTGGGTGTTGAACAATGAGAACACATGGACACAGGGAGGGGAGCATCACACACTGGGGTCTTTTGTGGGGTGGCGGTGCAAAGGGAGTGATAGCAGGGGGTGGGGAGGTTGGGGAGGGATAACATTAGGAGAAATACCTAATGTAGCTGATGGGGGAATGGAGGCAGCAAACCACCATGGTGTGTGTATACCTATGTAACAATCCTGCAAGATCTGCACATGTATCCCAGAACTTAAAAAAAAAAAAAAAATTATAAGACCCGGCAGAGCAGCCTGTGCCTGTAATCCTAGTACTTTGGGAGGCTGAGGCGGGTGGATTACCTGAGCTCAGGAGTTCAGGACCAGCCTGGGCAACACTGTGAAACGCCATCTCTACTAAAATACAAAAAAATTAGCTGGTGTGGCATCGTGTGCCTGTAATCTCAGCTACTCGGGAATCTGAGACAGGAGAATTCAAATCTTTAGAAAATTTATTTAACAAGAAGCATGCAAACATACATGAGGACAAATTTTAAACTCTTCTGAAATAGTCAAAAATAGACTGAACAAATAATAATAGAAAGGCATCTTTTGTTCTTGGATAAGGTAAGTCTATGTTAAAAGATATGTATTCTCATAAATTAATTTATAAACTCAATATATTCCCAATATAAAGACCCACAGTTGTTTTATAATGTTAGACAAGTTAATACTACAGTTTATATGGGTAAACAGACATGAAACATTAAGATACTGAAAAAGAAAAGCTATAAAGGGTGTCAAGCTTTATCAGACATTAAAACAAAATACCATACCTCTTTGATTAAAGCTTTAATCATTAATGGCGTACAAAGAGAAGTTTACACCAGCACAATAGAATGGACAATGTAGAATTAAACCCCAAAACATATGAACATGTAATAGATGATTAAGGTGGAATTTAAAAGCTGGGCCAAAGATTTTTTTTTAGTCAAATGGAGTTAAAATAATGCAGCAGTTATTTGGGAAAAGATAATATGAGATTCAAATCTCCAAACGTAAAGAAGAATAAACTCAAAATGGACTCAGTGTGTAAGATGAAAATGATCATAATAGTAACAATAATTTACAAATGAGAATACTAGAAAAAAGCATGAATAAATTCCTCTTTAACCTTAGTGTTAGGAAATCTTTCTTTGACTCAAAACCAAAGATAGAAAAATTTTCACATATATACATGTTTGTGTTACATAGCAAGAAATGCCTTTTAAAAAGTAAAAGGAACTGACAAATTCAAAAACAAATATTCACAATATAAAACATAGGTATACCACAGAAAAAGAGCTCATATCTCAAATGCATAATGGACTCACAATGTGAGAGCAAAAAGAGCTAAAATGTAATAGAAATATACGAAAAAGGCAAGAACATATACTCCATAGCCATATACGTGAATGGAATACATGTACTGTACACATATTAAAGAATGTTCCACCTTCCTCATGATTAGACAAATACTGTGCTCCCACATCTCACTTATAAAGCTTGCGAAAATTAATTACATTATGGGAAAATAGACACTCTCACTCCTTTAAGAAATGCACACTGGCATGACCTTTTGAGAAGGAAGTTTTCTAATAACTAACAACTATAAACATGCAATTATAAACTTTGATCCAGAAATCCAACTTTTAGGAAATTACCCCTTAAGATACAGTTTCAACAATAAAAAAATATAGACACATGAAGTTATTCACTAGATAATTACTTGTAATTATCATGAATTGGAAATCATCTGAATCCCTTTTAACCTCTGATAGATTCACTCAATGTAATCCTAATATAGCTGCTTAAAAAAAAAAGAGTGAATTATTTCCTTCACATACTGCTTTGTTGTTGTTATGTTTTGCTTTGAGATGGAGTCTTGCTCTGTCATCTAGGCTGGGGTGCAATGGCATGATCTCAGCTCACTGCAACTTCTACCTCCCAGGTTCAAGCGATTCTCATGCCTCAGCCTCCCAAGTAGCTGGGACTACCGGCACATGCCATCATTCCTGGCTAATTTTCTATTATTATTTTATTATTTGATTTTTAATAGATACAGAATTTCACCATCTTGGCCAGGCTGATCTTGAACTCCTGACCTCAAGTGATCCACCTGCCTTGGCCTCCCAAAGTGCTAGGACTACAGGCATGCGCCATCACACCTAGCCACATATTATTAATTAGTAAAGGAAATTGGAAAAGATTGCCTTCAGTAGGCCACTCTCCATGTAAAATAGAAGGGACTCTAAGAAAATATCATGCATCTGCTTATTTGTGCAAAACAAACACAGGAAGTTAAATCAGATACTAAAAACACTTGGTTCATTATGGGAGAATGTCAGAAAGGAGAGAATGAGAATGAGCAGGAATCAGAATCAAATACCTTTTATCTAAGCATATCTTTTTGTATGGCTTTGTTTCTTAAAGCCACAATGATGCTTCTGTGAAAAGATAAATAAAACCTAAAATATTTTAAATACAAACTGTACCAAATGCATACAGTTATGTTAGAAACAATCACACTGAAAGGAGGGACAAATAACTAATCTAAATTACTGTGGAAAACATTATTTTGACTAGATTCTATAAAGCTAAAAGAGAAAAGTACCCTATATTTGCAGAGTATTTACTCCAATCTGTTGATTAAGTAATGCATTCACCGGGCCTTCATAAAGCTCTTTCTGGCCAGCAGCTTCTGGGTAGTATGCTAGGTATTATGACCAGTGGGATTTACTGTCAAGGGCACACTATCACATCTCTGCTCTAATGTGGGTCATCTTCTGTGTCCAGTGGATCAAACACTAAAAGTTGAGGCCCTATGATCAGGAAAGGCAAACCTCTATGTAGAATATGTGTATTTTCCTATGAAAATGCACCTCTATCCCTTCCAGGATGAGAAGGGCTTAGAAACTAAGGAAGGGAGCATGATCATTTATTGTGGTGACTTTCATCATTTTCCTAATCAACCTCTTTAATCTCTCCTAGTGGTACAAGCTGCATAGTACCATGTTGGCCACCCTTCTATTTTACCATTTATGTCACTATGTTCTATTAATCATCATATAATGCTCTTCAGATCAGGATCACTGGTCTACCACCCTGACCTTGCTGCCGGTCATGATAACTTCATCCTCTGACTTTTGGAGGTTAGCATAACATTATCACCACCAGGCCTCTAGTATTTCACAGCCCCATCATGTCTGTTACTATAAGCAGTCTCTGCTAAGCAAACAGTAAAAAATAAAAAAGGCATTTTCCAAATATTTGTGGCAAGAACACTGACATAAAGTGTACCATCTTAATTATTGTAAAGTGTACAGTTCAGTAGTGTTGGGTGTATTTACATTGTTACGAAAGAGATTTCTAGAACTTTTAAATTGAAACTCTATACCCATGGGACAATAACTGTTTATTTTCTTTTCCCCTCAGTCCCTGGAAACCACCTTTCTAATTACTGTTTTTATGAGTTTGACTACTTTAGATACCTCAGAAAAGTACAATCATACTGTATTTGTATTTTTGTTGCTGGCTTATTTCACTTAGTGTAGTGTCCTCGAGATTCATTCATATTTCAGCATGTGGCAGAACTTCTCTTTTTTTTTAAAGCTGAATAATATTCCATTGTATTACATACTACATTTTCTTTATTTATTTGTTGATGAACCCTTGGGTTGCTTCTAATTCTTGACTATTGTAAATAATACTACAATGAAAATGAGTGTGAAAATATATCTTTAAGAAACTACTTTTAATTCTTTTGGCTATATACCCATTAGTGTGATTAATCTATCAGATGGTAATTCTATTTTTTAAATTTTCTAAAGAAATTTAATACCGTCTTTCTTAATGGCTGTACCATTTTGCATTTTCACTGATGGTACATGAGGGTTCCAGTTTCTTCACATTCTCGTAAACACTTGCTATTTTCTGTTATTTTATATTAAATGGCCCTCTTAATGGCTGTGAGGTAATGATTCTCTGTTGTTTTGATTTGCATTTTTCTAATGATTAGTGATGTTAAGCAACTTTTCATATATTTGTATATCTACTTTGTAGAAATGTCTATTCAAGTCCTTTGACTACTTTTTTAATCAGGTTGTTTGGTGGTGGTGTTGCTGAATTGTGGGAGCTCTTCTTAGATTCTGTACTTTAATTTTTATCATATATATGTGTGTATATTTATAATGATTTTCAAATATTTTCTCTCATTTCATAGGTTTTGTTTTCACTCTATTCATTGCTTCCCTTAATGCACAACAGTTTTTAAGTTTGAGGCACTCCAATTCATTCATTTTGCTTTTGTTTCCTGTGCCTTTGACATCATATCTTAAAAAAAAATCATTGTCAAATGTAATGTCTTAAAGCCTTTCCTTTATGTTTCATTGCAGGAATTTTGTAATTTTAGTTCTTACATTTAAGTCAGCAATCTATTTTGAGTTAATCTTTGTATATGATTCAAGAATTTAACTTCACTTTTTAAAAGAATATCTGGCTTTCCCAAAACTATTTGTTGAAGACACTGTAATTTGCAGTTTTTCTTTTGATTTCTTATTTTTCTAGTCAAAGACAGCTCTAATTGCTTCTTCTTGGCCTTTTCCACCATAATAGCACTCACTCCACAGATTAGGGAACAATTGTGGGGATTCCAACTGGTGCTAAATATTTCTATTCCAATTATCTATTCTGAAGTGGAAAAAAAGATCACAAGATGATTATTTCAAGAACCCATTACACCCACTGCAAGATGAACCTGAGCTCAAATTCTATTGCACATTTGACCCCCATCAGCCACTACTCCGACTGATGGGACACAGTGATATTTTATGATTTCCTGGAATCAGTGTCAGTGCAGAGCCAATGTCCAGTAGTCACTAAAGGTCTGAATAATTTTTTTGACATTAATGCACAGTTACTCTGCTAGAAGGCCACATGTCTCTTTGGAGAAGTCTGGGAGAATAACCGTTTAAATTGTATGTAGTGTATGGTGATTTTTCCTCAAGTGTCCTGGTCTCTCATTTGTTCAAGAGTTTCTGGGTCTGTAAATTGCCTCAAGTCAGGGAATTAACTGAGGGCCTACTATACTTGGTTTTATAATTTTTGTTCACTTAGCCTATACCTATTCTGCTTATGCAGCTCAAATGAGAATTTAAGTAGGCTTTCTATTTACAGGCTTACCTCAGAGACATTGGGAGGTAAAGTTCCAGACTACCACAAGAAAGTGAGTAACTTAATAAATCAGTCACATAAATTTTTTGGATTCTCAGTGCATATAAAAGTTATTTTTACATTATACTGTAGTCTATTAACTGTGTAATAGCATTATATCTGAAAAATAATGTACATGCCTTAATTGAAAAATACCTTTTTGCTAAAAAATTGCTAAAGATGATCTGAGCCTTCAATGAGTCATCATCTTTTTGCTGGTGGAGTGCCTTGCATTAATGTTGACAGCTGCTGACTGATCAGGGTGGTGGTGACTGAAGGTTGGGGTGGCTGTGACAAATTTTTAAAATAAGACAACAATAAAGTCCACCATATTTATTGACTTGTCATTTTATGAAAGATTTCTTTGTAGCATATGATGCTGATTGATTGTATTTTACCCACAGTAGATCCCCTTTTGAATTGGAGTGAATCCTCTGAAACTCTCCTGTTTTATTAACTAATTTTATGTAATATTTAAAATCCTAAATAGTCATTTCAATAATGTTTATAGCATCTTCACCAGGAGTAGATTCCATCTAAGAAAAACCCTTTTCTTTGCTCATTGGTAAGAAATAACTCTTCATTAAAGTTTTATCATGAGATTGCAGTATATCTGCCACATCAGATTCCACTTATAATTACAGATCTCTTGCCATTTTCACATCTGCATACACTTCCACAACTGAAATCTTAAAAATCTCAAAATTCATCTTTGAGGGTTGGAATAATCTTCTTTCAAACTTCTGTTAATACTGATATTTTGACTCCTCCTATGATTCACACATGTTCTTAATGGCGTCTAGAATGGTAAATCCTTTCCAGAGGCTTTCACTTGACTTTGTCCGGATACATCAGAGGAATCACTATCTGTGGCAGCTATAGCCTTATAAAATGTCTTTCTTTCTTCTTCTTCTTTTCCTTTTTTTTTGCTTTGAGATAGGGTCTTGCTCTGTCCCCCAAGCTGAGTGCAGTGGTGCAATTTTGGCTCACTACAACCTCTGGCTCTTGGGCTAAAGTGATCCCTCCACCTCAGGCTCTTGAGTAGCTGAGACTACAGGACTGGGTAATTTTTCCTTTTTTTATTTTCAAGAGATGGTGATTTGCCATGTTGCGGAGGCTGGACTCAAAACTCCTGAGCTCAAGCAAAATGCCTGTCTCAGCCTCCCAAAGTGTTGGGATTATAAGTGTGAGCCACCACATGGCCCAAAATGTATCTCTTAAAAATATATATATTGAATGTTGAAATTACTTCTTGATTCATGGGTCACATTGTTCTTGTACATCTTCGTCAGAGTTCTTGAATGACTATGTACATTGTCAATAAGAAGTAATATTTTCAAAGGAATCCTTTTTTTCTGAGCAGTAGATCGCAAGAGTAGGCTTAAAATATTCAGTAAACCATGCTATATAACAGATGTTATCTCATTCAGGCTTTGCTATTCTATTTATAGAGCACAGGCAGCATCACAATTCAGCATAATTCTTAAGAGCCCTAGGATTTTTGGAATCGTAAATGAGCATTGGCTTCTACTGAAAGTCACCAGCTGTGCTAGCCTCTAAAAAGGGTCAGCCTGCCATTTGTACATTCGAAGCCAGGCATTAAGTCTTCTCTCTATCTTCCCCTTCCATGAACACTCCTTTCGTGGAAGCTGTTTTTCTCTATCCTGAATTTTCCCTCTGGAGTCCCCTTCTACACTCTCTCATGGAATCCTGTCTTCCCTGCCTTAACTCCATCTCTCTCTCCATTCCCTTCCACTCAGTGTGGAAGCTGCTTTCCTCTCCTGGATTCCATCTTTCTGGATTCTCTGAGTGTGAGAGTTAGCTGTTTCTTTCTCTCTCCTTCTCCTGTTTCTTTGTCTCTCTTTAAATAAATCAATTTCCACCAAAAAAAGTCTTCTCTCTATCTATGAAAGTCCTAGATGGTATATTCTTCCTAAACAATATTATTTTGTCTACATTGAAAATGGGTTGCTTGGTATAGTCACCTTTGTCAATTATCTTAGCTAGTTCTTCTGTATAACTTACGTAGTCTACATCAGCACTTGCTGCTTCACCAAAGAAGAGGTAGCAGAAAGACAAGGCAGCTCCCTACCACTTATTTTGCAAGGGCACTAATACCATTCATGAGGGCTCAGCTTTTATGACTTAATAACACCTTGAGGGCTCTACCTCCTAATACTATCACATTGGCGATTAACCTTCAACATACAAATTTTGTGAGGACACATTCAGGCCATAGCAAGACCTTTATCTTCTATGACACAAATCTTTAGGTGAAGCTAAATGTCTTCTCTTTTTTGCTAAATATATTTCTTTCATATGATTCAATTTCTTCTCCTGAAATTATTTCCCTAGATCTGTTCTTTAAATTTCCTATTTTTATTTTAATGATTTTCATGTGAATGTTTTTGTTCTATTTTGAGACTTTTCTTAATTTGAATTTTTAGTCCAATAATTCAGTCTTCAATAAGTATCATCTTTCACTTTGCCAATTTTTAAATTCAAAATTATGTTTCAAAGAAACTTCTGATATATTCTAATTACATCCTTTAAGAGTTCACTTCTCTCTCTTCCGTTAATCTGTTTAAATGGGGATCATCTGTATTATGATTATATTGTATTTCTTCTCTATGTTACTGAGAACCTACAAGTGAGTCGTATTTTTCATTACTTAAAGCATTGTTTTTTGTTTCCCCCAGAATCCATAAAAGTAAGAGCTTTTGTTTGTTTTATTTTTATTTTTTTTAGAAATGGAAAACCATCTAGTGGTAGAAGGCAGTGGTTTCATGTGTCACCAATGAACAGGCAAAAGATTAGATAACCTGCGAAGAAGTGGGGATAAAAGATTGCTGCTGGTTCTTTGCCCAGGTTTCTTGGAGTTATGAACCAAGATCTAGAAGTTAAAAAAAAAGGATAATTTGAGCACATTCCTTAATATAATTTCCTTTTCAATATGTATAATGGGCTGTAAGTTAATACAGTCTTTTTTAAAACTCTAAGGAAAGAATTTTAGATAAAACACTGTGAAAACAGAATGGCGGAATTCAAAAAGGAGATAAAGTGGCTTTTTATATGCTTTACTGTGTACCAATCAATCACTAGCATGAGCACTGTTCTTGAACAACCCTTCCATACATGGCCCCTGGATTTTTTCTTTCTGATGTTGAAACCTTGCTGCCCTTTTATATAGCTGTAGACCCCTGTCAACCTCATGTACTGAAAGTAATTCACCCAGTGCAGAAAAATCCTACCAAACTCATTTCACTGGGTTAATCAGGCATCAAAATGAAAATTTCAATACAACGTATAAAAAAATAGTCAAACATAGAAGTTTAGATGTATTTGAGGAATTTATAGCCTGAAGTTTCTTAAAAATCTCTGAAACCTTGGTTTTTAACTCGAAAGAGAGGTGAATCTCTTCTTCTGTTGCTACTCCCTCAACTCTCCTTTTGCTTCAAGGAGATTAAGACTTCTGGGTTGGCTCTGTTATGTAGATTTCAAAGAACATGTTGCCTTAGGTGGACCTACCAGGCTTCACAAGCACAATGATTCTACTTCCTCTTTCGCTCCATATATGAATTTGGGTGGAAAAATAAGTTCATACTAAAAGAAACATTTTTCATGCCATCCAAAGTGGTAGAGGACAGAAGGAGAAAGATAACAGGAAATATTCCTCTAACAATTAAATGGCCAAATCCATCCCAATAATAATCTATGATGTTTATTTTGAAAACATAAAAATAATGTCAGGGAAAACACCATTATTTATGACTGAATGCAGATGTTTAAGTGCTCAATATCACTGAACCTAAATTAACAATGACATTCAAAATACATTTTAGAGATGTTTATGATATGTAGTCGATTGTGATGGAATCTATTCATTTATACTGAAATGAAATACTGGTCCACTAACCAGTTTCCACGTAAGAGCATTTTCACTGAAATTCTAATTACCTATATTGAATCTATTTGTAAATTACACTAACAGGACAACTCTTGTTAAAGACAGCATATAAAAAGAAAAAAAAATCCAAATGGATTTAAGAATAGCAATGTTGATGTCATTAATATCATGTTTTCAAGGTTTTAAGGGTTTTCAACTGTAAATTCTATAATAAATATAAAACCAAGAGGGAAAAATGAATTATCTTCTAGATAATAAAAATGGGCTTCTGTGTCTATTTGATTTATCCAGCTAAAATTTAGTTTGGATATCTAGGACATATTAAGTCAAAAGATATTTAACACTTGATTTTGCTGATTAATTTTTAAATTTTTTTTTCTCTCTCTCTCTCTTTTTTTTGAGATGGAGTTTTGCTCTGGTGGCCTAGGCTGGAATGCAATGATAACCTCTGCCTCTCAGGTTCATGTGATTCTCCTGCCTCAGCCTCCCGCGTAGCTGAGATTACAGGCATGTGCCACCATGCCTAGCTAATTTTTTTATTTTTAGTAGAGACAGGGTTTCTCCATGTGGGTCAGCCTAGTCTCAAACTTCTGACCTCAGGTGATCCGCCCACCTTGGCCTCCCAGAGTGCTGGCATTACAGGCATGAGCCACTGTGCCTGGCCTGATTTTGCTGATTAATTCTAAATTTTAAAACATATCTATAGCAAAAATCACTCACAGTAGCATTTAGAAAAAATTCAAAGAAACTAATATACTTGATGTCAATTGTAATTCAGTGATCTCATTTTTTGTTGTTGTTGAAAAAGTCCTCAGTAAAGCATGAATCACAGCCATGAAGTAGCCTGACAAATTTTAATTAACTTCTCTAGTTTTGGCTTCTGTGAGAATGAGCTTCATGAGAATGATGCTAAGATTTCAGAGAAGTCATGCCAGATCATTGCCAAAATGCATGTTTTGAATAATTCATATCCTGTTAAACAAAGTATCAAAGTCAAGTCAATTTAATAGAGAAATTATAGTTTTTTAAGCAAAGGGTTCTGGAACAATTGGATGTCCACATAAAGAAAGAAAGAAAACCTACACACACAGCTCACAATTTCACAAAGATAACTCAAACTGAATTATAAGTGCTAAATGCAAAAGTATAACAGTTCTTGTAGAAAAAAGAGGAGAAATCTAGATGGCCTAGAGCTTAGCAATGAGTTTTTAAGATAAAATGCCAAAAGCACAATCCATAAATGAAAAAAATTGACAAGTTGAGAGTCATTAAAATTAAAGAAATAAAACTTTCAAGTCCCAAACTGGAATAAGGTGTTTACCAAACAAGTAGCTGAAAAAAGACTTGTATGCAAAACAAAACAAAAAAAACTCTAAAATTTAGAAATAAGAAATAAACCTAATTAAGAAATGTATAAATGATCTGAACAGACACCTTATCAGAATATATTTGTGTATACACACACACACACACACACACACACACACACACACACATATATATACACACACAGATGGCAAATAAGCCTATTAAGATACTCAATATTTTATGTCACTATGAAATTGCAAAATAAAACAATGAGTTACCACTATACTATTAGTAGAATGGTTAAAATCAAAACCTGAACAATAACAATTGCTGGTAAGGATGTGAAGCAACTGGAACTCTCAGTTATTGTGGCAAGAATGCAGACTTGTACAATCATTCTGAACACAACTTTTAGGTTCTTACAAAGTTTATCATAGTTTATCAGGCAAAAGAGCAATTGTGATTTTAGGTATTTATACAACTAATTTGAAAACTTATGCTTATACAAACATCTGTATGTGGATATTTATAGTACCTTTATTTATAACTGTAAAAATTTAAAGCAACCAAGATGTCTTTTAAGAAGAGAATGGACAAACAAACTATGGTACATCCATACAACAGACAGTGATCCAGGGATACAAAGAAAATAGCTTTCAAAAAAAAAAAAGACGTGGATGGATCTTAAAGGTATACTGCTAAGTGAAAGAAACATGAGTGAAAAGGCAACATGCTTTATTATTCCAATTATATAACATTTTAGAAAAGGTAAAAATACAGAGACTATAAAAAAATCAGGGTTTTTCAGGGATTTCAAGAGTGTTTAAATGTTGAGTAGGTGAAGCAAAAGAGATTTTGTTGGGGCAAAGAAACTATTCTATATGATATTGTAGTGAATTCATGACACATATTCTTACCAAAATTCATCAAATGCTACAGCACAAAGACTAAACTGTAATGTCCGCACAATTTTTAAAAGCCGATATTTCTGGCCCAGCATGTAAGAAACTTCAAAGTCATTACTTCCATCTACAAGACATGAAAAAAGCTGAACAAATTGGAAACCAACAAAAGGGTAACATATGCATAATGTGAATATCACAAGGAAAAAAAGAGAAGAAATATTTGAAGCAATAATGACTGAGAATTTTACAACATTAATGACAGACACCAAGCCACAGAGACAGTAAGCTCAGATAATACCAGGCCAAATAAATACCCCAAAATTATACAGTTAGGCATATTATATTCAAACTGCAGAAAACCAAGGAAAGATAAGAATAAAGTTTTTTGAAAGAAGTTGGGGACTGGGGAGAACACTCTACATAATAAAGTAGAAAAGTTAAGAATTATATCAGACTTTTCTTCAGAAATTATTCAAGCAATTAGAGAGAAGAGGAAAATATTTAAAGTCATGAAAGAAAAACCCCATCAACCAAGCATTCTTTATCCAGTGAACTTAATCTTTGACAATGAAAATGAAATGAAGACTTTATCAAACAATAGTAGGGAATTTGCCACTAGTAGACCTGACTTGGAAGAAATATCAAAAGAAGTTCTTCAGAGAGAAGGGAAATAATAGAGGTCAGAAACTCAGATGCACATAAAGAAAGGCAGAGCATTAGATGAAGAATAAATGGAGATAAAAGTTTTCATTTTTTTGTCTTACTGATCTTAATAGATAACAGTATATTCAAAATAATAGCAAGAATATATTGGGTGATTTTACCATATGGGTGAGAGAAATGAAGGACAACAATGTTATAAAAGACAGCAGGATGAAATTGATAATACTCTGTCATAACGTACTCACACTACACTTGAAGCAGTATGCAGTTATTTGAAAGTGGACTTTGACTAGTATAATGCAAACTCTACTGCAACCACTTAAAAACTTTTAAAAAGTATAATTTATATGTTAAAATGTGGGAAAAATGGAATCATAAAATACTCAATTAGAATCAGAAAAAGCAACGAAGCGGAAGACAACAAGGAAAAAATGAACAAAAGGAACAAATAGAAAACAGATACAAAAATGATTGATATTAATCCAGCAATATCTATACTCACTTTAAATTGAATTTTACCATATGATTCAACACTCATACTTCTTGTTATTTACACAAATGTGATTAAAACTTATCTTCACACAAAAACCAGCACTTGGATGTTTATAGAAGTTTTATTCATAGTTGTCAAGATTGAAAACGATCAAGATGTACGTCAATAAGTGACAGAATAAATAAACTGGTACCATATATGCAATAGAATATTATTCAGCAGGAAAAATAAACAGGCTATCAAGTCACAGCCATGGAGATATTTTAAATGCACATTACTAAGGAAAAGAAGCCAATATGAAAATCTATATACTGGATGATTCCAATAATTTGACATTCTAGAAAAGGAAAAACTGTGAAGACTGTAAAAATATCAATGGGTTCTAGACTTGCAGGAAAAGGAGGGAAGAATAGGTAGAGTACAAAGATTTTTAGGGCAGTGAAACTTTTCTGAATAATATTGTAATGCTACATACACAACATCACTTATTTGTAAAAATCTTAAAACTGTTCAACATCAAGAGTGAACCTTAATGGGAACTTTGTGAACTTTGAGTTATAATCATGTGTCAATGTTAGCTTGTCAGTCGTGACAAGTGCATTTCACTAATGTAAAATGTTAATAATAGGGGAAACGTGTGGAGTGAGAGAGGGAGTATTGGAACTTTCTATTGATTAAAAAAAGAGTAGAGAAAAACAAAAAGTGAGTAGATCATAGTGAAATAAATGCAGATGATAAATTCATAGCACTAAATGCATAACTTGAAAAATAATTAAAATCTCAAATCATTAATGTAAGCTGCCACCACAGAACAAACAAACAAACAAAAAACAAAACGAAACAAAAAAACAAGGGAAACATAAGGAAAGTAAAGATTACAGTAGAAATCAATAAAATTGAAACAAAAATTATAGTGAAAATCAATGAAACTAAGAACTGGTCCTTGAAAATTGCAATACAATTGGCAAATTTCTAGCAAGACTAAGAAAGAAATAAAAAAGGAAGACATAGATTACCAATATAAGAAATGGAATAGGGAAGATCACTATTGATTCTAGAGACATCTAAATATATGAGGGAATCCTACATATAATTCTTTGTATACGCAATTGACAACTTAGAGAAAACTGCACACCATCTCCCAAAAAAATGCAAACTACCCAAACTCACTGACATAAAATAGATCATTTAAAGTGTTCTAAAACTATTAAAAGAATTAAATTGAAAAGTCAAAAAAGTCGAACATGAAATATATCTAAGTTCAGATATTTTTGTTGGAAAATTCTACCAAACATTGAAAAGAAACTGACACCAATTCTACCTAATATGTTGCAGAGAAGACAGAACATGTTCTAATATATTTTATGAAAGTAATATCACTATGATATAAAAACAAGGTAAACACTGCACCAACGAAAATTATAGACCAATATCTTTCATGATTATAGATGGAAAAGTCCATAGCAAAATACTAGCAAATGCAATTTAGCAATACAAAAAATAATTATTCTCCATGCCAAATGGGATTTGTTCCAGGAATGCAAGGATGAATCAATATTTGAAAATCAGTCAATGTAATCCACCATATTAGCAGTCTAGTAAAAAGAAAATCACTGGATCATATTATTTGACATGGAAAACTCATTTGGCACAGTTTAATATTCATTTTAAATAAAACCTTCAGAAATATAGGAATACATGGGAACTTCCCCAGCATGATAGGAGACATCTATGAAAAACCTGCAGCTAACATTAAACTTCATAGTGAAAGACGTGATACTTTCCCCACTAAGACTGAAAACAAGGCAAGGACATTTACTCCCACTATTTTAGTCAAACAGTAGTAGGAGGTCCAGCTAGTGCAATAATGCAATAAAACATATATAAATCAGAAGGGAAGATTTTAAGACATAATATAGCTACATAATCAAGAGTGTGTGGTTAATTGTGGAGAAATGAGCACATAGATCAATGGAAAAGAATTAAGAACTCGGGAGTAGATGTTTCTATAAAGAAGGATGAAAGTGTTCTGCTTTCTGACTTTATCAATATCAATATTCTAGTTGTGATACTGTACTATAATTTTGCAATATATTACTATTGTGGAAAATTAGGTAAAGTGTACATGAAATCGTTCAGTATTATTTCGTACTGCTTGTGTGCATCTACAGTTATCTCAAATAAAAAGTCAAATTAGAAAAAGAATAATCCAATTTTTAAAAATACATTTAATCTAACCCAATATATATAACATGTTGTTATATCAAGATGTATAAAATAAAAAATATTTATGACAAGTTTTACATTTTTTGCACTAAGTTTCCAAAGTCTAGTATACATATTACCCTGATAGCTAACTCAAATTGGGTGCCCATTTTCCTCAGGAATTCTTGGTCTTCATTTAGATTTTGTACAATTTACCATTGAAAAATTAGATTTATATATTTAAATAATCCCAGACATACTTAAATATTTTCTAATAATTAAAACAGGCACCAAAAAGCACTTTCCTTTAGTATTCATATCCATATTACCAATCTGCTTACAGTTTCTGGGATGTCAATTATAATAAATACCTTCCACATTTGATTCATAATAGGAAAATGTGTGATTCCATTGTTCTTGATATATATTATGAAAAGGTTCAGTTTTCATATAAGATTTTCCACCTTTTTAGCTTGGTCAAAAGCTTTGTCTTTATTGAAGCTTCAGTTTAGCTCATCAATATGTGGCATATTATCAGTGAGAAAATGTAAAAGACAGAATTATTAAATATTTGGAGAGTATTCTTTTTGTTTTATTAAAATCTTGAATGAAAGTTAATGGTACAGTAAATCTTTGAAAAATTCATCCAAAAGTCAACCAATGAGCATTGGGAAAGACCATAAGATTGTTCAATTTTCTGTCTTTCATTTTCCATTTGAAGTAATGAGGGAAACATCAGTGTCTTGTTTTAACATATCAATAAATCTAGATGTCTTATCTAACATAGCCGAAACATCATATATTATAATAGAAGCCAATTTTCTTTTTTTTTTTCTTTTATTTCCCATTTATTTATTTTATTGCTTTTTAGGTTTTGGGGTACATGTGAAGAACATGCAAAATTGTTGCATAGGAACACACGTGGCAGTGTGATTTGCTGCCTTCCTCCCCATCACCTACTTCTGGCATTTCTCCCCTTGCTATC
>NW_016107959.1:206249-208221 GCF_001604975.1 Cebus imitator | reverse complement strand
GAATCTACTGTCCTGGTTCTCTGCTCAGTCCCCTTTTTGAACCGGCGAATGGGTGACTTCCCATGGCTCCAATCGCCAGCCTAAAGGGCCCCCGGACCGGTGTATTGTATACGGAGAACCGCGGCTCCAGGGCGCCGACAAAGCAGCTGCGCGGGGCAAAGCAGCGGCGCTGGCCGGCACAGCCGTGCTGGCCGGAACAGCCGCGCTGGCGACCGTGGAGCTCCTCCGCCCGGGAATTTTGTTCGAGTACTTTGTGGAAGGCCAAAGACCAGCAACATCTACATATTATGAAAGTGTTTTGAGAAAGTTAACTAAAGCTTTGCAGAAAACCACCCCGGAAAGCTTCACCAGATTCCTTTTTCACCACAATGTTCCTACTCATTCCTGCCACCAAACCAGAGTTTTGTTTTTTTTTAGTTTAAAGGAACAGGGTCTCTCTGTGTTTCTCAGAGTAGTCTTGAACACCTGGGCTCAAGCAATCATCCTACTTCAGCCTCCTAAATTATTTGGATTATAGGCATGATCCACCATGCTTGGCCTAAACAAGGACAATTTTGCAAGAGTTTTGATGGGAAATCACTAGGCATCCACCTTAACATCCTGATTTGGATCCTTCCGACTTCTTTTTGTTTCCTAACCTTAATATATCTTTAGATGGCACTCACGTTTCTTCAGTTAATATTATAAGCAAGATTGCATTGACATGGTTACATTTCCAGGACCTCAGTTCTTTAGGAATGGACTAGATGGCTAGAATTATTGCTTTCAAAAGTGTCGTGATAGGTGCAGTGGCTCATGCCTGTAATTCCAGCACTTTGGGAGGCCAAGGTGGGTTGATTACCTGAGATCAGGAGTTCCAGACCAGCCTGGTCCAACATGGTGAAACCCTGTCTCTACTAAAAATACAAAAATTAGCCAGGCATGGTGGTGGGCACCTATAATTCCAGCTACTTGGGAGGCTGAGGCTGAAGAATCACTTGAACATGGGAGGTGGAGGTTGCAGTATGCCGAGATTGCACCATTCCACTCCAACCTGGGCGACAGAGCAAGACTCCATCTCAAGAAAAAAGTGTCTTCAACGTGATGGAGGTTATGTTGAGAAATAGAGTTAATAGAGTTTACCTTTTTATTTTTATGTTTTAATTCCATTATTCCACAAACTTTTTGAATTCTCTTGTATCACATAAAATGGTGACATCTGACTTGAGATTTGGTTCACTAGGTCTTTTGGACTACTATATGGACTCCATTGCTAGAAGCATACAGTAAAAGAAGGAAATCCATTGTCATGATGCATTGTACCATGTACTGACTAAATTTATTCCAAACCCACTAATGATTACAGTTACCCCAAAAATGAAATGTACTACATGGATAGGTTGTGAAGTTTTCTATAATTGAAGTTTTCAGTTGCAGTCAGTTTTTACTTGATAGGAATAATATTTGTATTTTTTTTTTGATTGGTAAATGATTTTCAGCAGCAAACCTAAAACTAGTAATAGATCTCCCCTTTCCACCCTATCACAATATAGTTAGAGACTGTGGATATAGAGTATCAGGAAAAATATTTTCTCCATTTTTAGCTTGTGGTTGTCACAAAGTACTTATTTGTAAACATTAAGCTGAGAACTAAACTCTGATGTTTTTTATCTTGCCCAAATTCCTGTCTGAGGGGTCTGGAGAGTCATGCCCTACAAATCATAAATTCTCATCAAATGGGTTTTATTTAGCCCTATATATCATGACCTACTTTCCAATGTGACTGTGGCATAACATTATGTGACCAAGAAGAAAGTCAAAATAATTTACCCCAAGTCATATTTATTTGCCCTATCTTGAAATGGCCCTGCAAAACTGTCCTTTACATGGGAAAATTTGTATCTGTAAAGAATCTCTGTTAACATAGCTAGATCTTTTTATTCCAGGCCCTCCCATTTCTAAAGAGATTAATTAAGATTCTAGCACATTTTAA
>NW_016107959.1:187578-206179 GCF_001604975.1 Cebus imitator | reverse complement strand
ATGTCATATATTGTCTCTAAGGGCAGCCACTAAAAGATTCAAAGGAACCCTTAGTCTCTACAATCTTTTATCTTAACCTGAACATTTCCTTTCTGTGGAGCACACGTCTTTAGACAAACTCAATCAATTGTCAACCAGAAAATGTTAAAATTCACCTATATCCTGGAAGATACCCCCAGCCCCCTCCCCGCTTTGAGTTGTCCTGCCTTTCTGGATGAAACCAATGTATTTGATTGATGTCTCATGCATTGCTAAAATATATAAAACCAAGCTGGGCCCTGACTACCTTGGGCACATGTTTTCAGGGCCTCCTGAGAGCTTTGTCATGGGCCATGGTCACTGATATTTGGCTCAAAAAAAATCTCTTTACATATTTTACAGAGTTTGACTATTTTCTTCAACAAACCATAATAATATAATTTCGAGTATTTTATTATTAAAAAGAGTATTTTTATTATTAACTGACCTTCATTTCTTTACTCATATTTGTAATAGTAACAAACACATTTGAATGCCTATTTGTTCAAGCTGCATGCCTCCAGCCCTCTAAATCCTCAGGGGAATACTTGAATAAAAAAAGGAAAAAGTATGTCTCATACCACATCCCATTAACTCTTAGAACTTAAATTCAACATAACAAAAAATGGTTACTTAAGGCAATGAACATAATTTGTCTCCAAAAGTAAGGCCATCAATCCTATTGTTTTGCTTCCTCTAGTGTCTCTGAGCATATTGAGACCAGAAATAATTCTGCTTTGTAAAAAAATAATAATAAACAAACAAAAAAACTAGTGAAAGCATCAGATCCTACCTTTGTCTAGTTTTGCCTAAGCAGTAACCTTTGATTCTTAGCTATTCTACCAAAATGTAAACTATTAAGAGACATTCACTTTTCTGAAGTTCCTTTCAAAGTTTAATTAATCAAAAAACAGAAAGTAGGAACCTCGCCCAGTGGCCTTTCATGAAGAGCAACCAAGTTTCACCAAAGGCATTATGTGCTATCAGTGATGGTCGTCTACTTGTGAGAAGGCAAAGCCTAATGGAAGTAGAACAGATTTTGGAGCCTTACAATATGTTCGTAAGCTATATCACCACTGACTTCCTGAGTAGCCATGCACAAGGTTATTTATGTTGTCAACATTTTAGCTTCTTCATTAATAAAATTGAGATAATAGCTAACTGAGAGAGTGTCTTTTGATGATTAAATGAATCACATATAAACAAGTAAGTATAATACCGTCTGGAAACAAAGATACTAAATGAAGAGAAAATATTATTCGTAATCTCTACTTTATTGTGGGCAGTATATATTTTAGAACCAGAAGTGTCTCCTTATTATAGGCACTGAGAGGAAATACTTATTCCCACACGACCAATATTTTATCACCTGGAAATTCAATGCCCTTGACATATGTTCACAACCTATGTCAAAGATGTCAAAGATGAGTGTGAAAGATTTGGAGATTTTTTTCGTTGCTTTCGATAACATTCATTAGTGTTCTTTTTATATATAAGCTCATATTTTTGGTGACTTTCCAAATACTTAATAGGAATGTTTATCAATGCCTTCAAGTGAGGCAAAGAAAACAAAAGACACATATAGCTTTGGCATCTGTAGCAAATGAAGATAATCTTGCAAATTTGGGGTCTCTCAAGTTAATTAAATATAAAATAAGCATCAGGTCACAAGTCATGACATGAGCAATTTAGCAAAGTCAACATCCAAACCTGCACTAATTCCTCTGTTCCAATTATTGTTGGGTATCTACAGACTATTCTTTTCCTTTTTGAGTTTCTATACTTTAACACTATTGTATCTCACAGGCATAAAAAGGGCCTTCTTCCTAGAGTGTTTGTCTAAGTTTTATCTGCTTATTTAAATTATGTGTTTCCTCAGTTTAATTTTCACCTCCTTGTAATAGGCTTTGTGATGGTCTCAGGCTTCAAAGCTCAGAATGTTTGTGGTAATTATTGTGTGTGCTACTATAATTGAATTGATCACGTTCTTGTGTCTAAGCCTTCTACCCTTCAGTAGACTCAGGACCTAGCACAGGGCTGTACAAAAAGGAAGCGTGCAACACACTTTTGCTGTACACAGCTGGTTTCTCATTGTTCTAGAGTGAAACAGTCACTTATTGGATATAAGAATCGAGTGGTGGGGGCTATCAGAAACTAAGGGAAGTGGAGAATGGAAAGTTGTTTAATGAGTATAAAATTTCAGTTCTACAAGGTACATAAGTTCTACAGATTTGCTGTACAGCATAGGACCTATAGATAATAATGCTGTGTTGTGCGCTTAACATTCGTTAAGAGGGTAGATTTTACATGAACTAATCTTACAATAAGAACAACAACAATAAAATACATAAAACAAAAAGGCAAAAGAAAACCTTGGAGCTAATGAATATATTTATTACCTTGATTGTGTTGATGATTTCATTGGGGTATGCACATGTCCAAGCTCATTAAACTATATATATTAAATATGTACAGTTTTTGTTTATCAATTATATTTTTTTAAATTGTTTGATAAAAAAGATATATTGGAATAAAAAATATCAAGGGACAGATTATCACAAAGAAGAAACTGTCAGATTTTATAATTTCTAATACATAAAATGTTGCCATATCTGCACTTTGCACAAGACCTAAATAGTGATATGCCACCATGCCTACAGCCAGTAAAAGGAAAACCATAAAACAAATAAACAAGCAGAATTCCTTTACAGTACGGTATTGGTGTTGCCTCTTGAAACCTGACAGAAGGCTGTCTGCATTTTTTCCTCAAGCTGAACATTCACTGTGACTTGATTTTATTCCCTTGGAGCATACAATCTAAGCTGACAGGAAAAAGACTATAGCTTGGAAGTCTCTCTAGCTCTTTCCTTGCCTAATGCAGCCATGGCTCGTGGTCCCAAGAAGCATCTGAAGCGGGTGGCAGCTCCAAAGCATTGGATGCTGGATAAATTGACTGGTGTGTTTGCTCCTCGTCCATCCACCGGTCCTCACAAGTTGAGAGAGTGTCTTCCCCTCATCATTTTCCTAAGGAACAGACTTAAGTATGCCCTGACAGGAGATGAAGTAAAGAAGATTTGCATGCAGCGGTTCATTAAGATCGATGGCAAGGTCTGAACTGATATAACCTACCCTGCTGGTTTCATGGATGTCATCAGCATTGACAAGACGGGAGAGAATTTCCGTCTGATCTATGACACCAAGGGTTGCTTTGCTGTACATCGTATTACACCTGAGGAGGCCAAGTACAAATTGTGCAAAGTACGAAAAATCTTTGTGGGCACAAAAGGAATCCCTCATCTGGTGACTCATGATGCTCGCACCATCCGCTACCCTGATCCCCTCATCAAGGTGAATGACACCATTCAGGTTGATTTGGAAACTGGCAAGATTACTGATTTCATCAAGTTTGACACTGGTAACCTGTGTATGGTGACTGGGGGTGCTAACCTGGGAAGAATTGGTGTGATTACCAACAGAGAGGCCCCCTGGATCTTTCGATGTGGTTCATGTGAAAGATGCCAATGGCAACAGCTTTGCCACTCGACTTTCCAACATTTTTGTTACTGGCAAGGGCAACAAACCATGGATTTCTCTTCCCCGAGGAAAGGGTATCCGCCTCACCATTGCTGAAGAGAGAGACAAAAGACTGGCAGCCAAACAGAGCAGTGGGTGAAATGGTCCCTGGGTGATATGATAGATCTTTATGCATAATTAAAAATCACATGGCATGATTAAAAAAAAAAAAGTCTCTCTAACCTCCCACAACTCAACGTTTAACCTACCATTTTAAAACACAGCAGTGTTCAGTGAATGCCTGCTAAACCAGTGGCCTTTAATGTGTGGTACATGGCCCCATAGGTAACAAATAATTTCCAAATGTTCCAGAGAGATACTACATCTAAGAACATTAGTTATCTGATCCTCCACTTTCTTATTTGCTCTCTAAAACTCACCTGTCAGAACACCCATCTGGTCTAGATCTCATGTAGGTTCTGCTTTCACATGTCCACTTCAAAATTGAAATTATGCTTATTCCAATTTAAAAAAAAAAAAGCATCCAACTAACATACCTGGATTCTTGCTTGAGTGCCTTAGGTTGTACTGACAGCCTCCCAAGGTGCTAAACAAAGGAAATTTGACACAGCAGTGAAACATCCTTTAAACAAAGAATGTCAGTAGCAATCTGGTGTGTGGACTTATCTCGGGATGTTCTGAATTCAGATATATTGTGGTGTGGGTGGGGATAGAAAAATATTGTTTGATGAACTTTACCATCACATCCCAAGTATTTTCAAAGAACTCACTGGTCAGTGGCATTTTGTGAGAGCAAAATAAATACAACACTGTTACGAAATACGGAAAGTGGTGGTGCTTTATTTCAGACAGGTAACAAACTCAAGGTAATGCATTGTGTATTTTCCACCTTACATTTAAATTTTAAAAATGAGAAGCAGACATGGAGATGCTATTAATACATGTATTTGAATTGGAAAAAAAACAAACTCAGACATTTTCTGAAAAATTAAGTCTTATTGGTTAGCAATGAAGACTGTTTTGACAATTAATTTATTTGATAATAAAATTCCAACTTTTTTTCAAATGTAGATTCAGGGAGAACAACAGGTTTGTGTGTTACATAGGTATTACCTGCATAATAATGAGAATCAGGCTTCTAGTTTATCCATTATCCAAATACGCCGAATAGGTAATTTTTCGACTCTCATCCCACTCACCTACCTACGACAGCATTACAGTAATAATTTAATTGTACTTTAAAAAATAAATAAAAGAGTATGATTGGACTACTATCATTGTAAGTCCACCCCTCGGCACACTGGCACCCATATGCATCTCCTTAAACCATATTTAAATCTCCAAACAAAATGACAACAACAATGTGTATTTCTTATTCTAAATATGTTATTCTGCCTAATGTAAAATAAATATCTTCCCTACAAATAAAATGCATAGAAGCTTTCCCAGAAGAGGAGGTGAAGTACTTGAATGATGTTTACTTTTCTCCATGATATTCAGTATCTTAAATACTCTGATACAAAATTAACAATACTTTAATAGTCAGTTAAAGTCAATACATCTTATTGTATAAGACAAGGGAATAAGAGAGAAAATGAACAAAGACATTTGCCATACACACACACACACACACACATATAAAGGTTACCGTGGTGTCAGGTTGTTAGACCAAACAGAATCAAAATTAGATCAGGTTGTTAACCAAACAGAAAGGAAACACTCCCGACAATTACAGTCCTCAATTCTATAACTGATCACATGGGGTTGTGGCTGGTATTTATATCTAATTTCTTCTACTACACATTCTGTGTTCCCTTTGCTGACAACAAGCACATTAGCTGTTCATGGTTTATTACCTGGCAGGGTGATCCACACCTTTATTCCTAAAGGATCTGGGACATTTATAATTCTGCCTGGATTGGGTTGTTCTGCTTTCCATTGCATTAATCACATAAGAGGTCTCCTGTATTCCAAACAAATTCTTCCTTACTTCCATTGTGTAACAGTAATTTTCCTTGTTAGTCAAGATCAATCACTTCAGCCAGCATGTAACTCCTTTTTTGGCTCATTGACTCAAAGGCATGAGGAGGGCAATGTGGCTGGGTGTCAGTCTTCTAGTTCAATGGAATCTTGGCTGTGTCTCCTGGTGGAAGCTTTTCTCCCTCTGGCACTAAGACCTCTGTGCTAGCAAAGTATAAAGTCATGGGAACAGGAAACAAAATTTCTGCTAGTAGGTCATTAGGGGTAATGGTGAGTGGTGTCAATCCTATTTTCACCCCTTGATTCCTGAATCAATAAATCCTGGCTATTACACCATGTATTGGAAGCTGCTTCAGATTATAGGTAATCTTCTGGAGAATCTCGCTCCAGCCCTGCAAAGTATTGCCACCTAGCTGACACTGTAACGGACCCTTCAAAAATCAATTTTATCATTTTATCAAATGAGAAATTTTAGGATAATGAGAAACATAGCAAGACAAGCATATTCTATGAACATGGGTCAATTGCTGTTCCAAACCATTGGGAACAGCCCATGAATTAATATATAATTATGTATATGGCCCTTCCTCCTTTCAAGAAAAGTGATCAACCAGGTGTGCTGCTCAAATTTCTGCCCACTGTGGGAATTCCTCTTTACAACTGTCCTTCAGGGATATCCCAGAAAGGGGCTGCAGTGTTGCAACTGTTTACTTTGAGTTGGTACCTACACATCATGCAAAACTATTTACAAACATGACTTGAATTTTTTATTCCATCCTTACAAGAGGACCTTAGAGGAGTGTTAAACATGAAATAAAAAGACTAACACCTGGAAGGCAACTGCAATTAAGAAAATAAATTGACCAAATCAATCCCAAAGTTAGAGGAAGAAAAGAAATGACTAGAATTAGAGAACTTTATAAATTTGAGATGCAAAAATCCACACAGAAGATCACTGAAAGCAAGGTTGACTGAATAAAATAAACAAGATGAATAGGTCACCAGCTAGATTAACAAAGGAAAAGAAAAAAAGAGAAGATCCAGCTAAGGACAATCAGAAATGATGAAGATAATATTACAGCTCAAAAACACAAAAGTTCTGCAGAGAATACTACATACAATTCTTTGCACAAAATTAGATAGCATAGAGGAAATTGATAAATTCCTGCAAATGCACAATCTCTCAAGATTGAATCAGGGAGAGATTGAAGCCCTGAATAGATCAATATCAAACTCTGAAATTGAATCAGCAATAAAACACCTACTGACCCAGAAAAACCCTTGGGTCAGATGAATTCACAGTCTAATTCTACCAGTCCTATAAAGAAAAACTAGTACCAATCATACTGAAACTATTCCAAAAACTGGAGAGGAGGGACCCTTTCCTAATATGTTCTATGAAGCTAGCCAGCATCAGCCTAATACCAAAATCTGGCAGAGACGTGATAAACAAATCAAATATCAGGCCAATATCATGATAAACATATTCACAAAAATCATCAACAAAATACTAGCAAATTGAATCCAGTAGCAAATCAAAAATTCAATTTACCACCATCAAGTAGGCTTTATTCCTTGGATGCAAAGTTGGCTCAACATACATAAATCAATAACTATTATTAACCATATAAACATAATTAAAAGCAAAACCATATGATCATCTCAACAGATGCAGAAAATACATTTGATAAAATCCAACAGCCTTCATGATAAAAAACCCTCAACAGAATAGGCATAAAATAAATGTATCTGAAAATAATGAGTCATCTATGACAAACCCGCAGCCAACATCATATTGAACAAGTACAGCCTAGAATCATTTCCCTTGAGAACTGAAACAAGACAAGAATGCCCACTCCCACCACTCCTATTCAACATACTACTGGAAGTCCTAGCCAGAGTAATGAGGCAAGAGAAAGAAACAAAATGAATCTAAACAAAAAAAGGAGGCAAACTATCTCTCTTTACTGCCTATATGATTCTGTGCCTAGAAATGCTCTTAGAATTAATAAATAATTTTAGTGACGACAGATCCAAGACAGCTCTGGAGTGCAGTTCCCAGCAAGAATGCAGAGGACGAGTGATCACTGCATTTCCAAACAAGTTTTTACTGCCCACAGACCAAGAGATTCCCAGGCAGAAAAGTGCCATGAGTCTCCAGCATGGCTGTTTCAGCCAGCACATCAGGTCTCCACACAAAAACTCACACACATCTAGGTGGCCATTTCAACTGGTACCTGGAATGCCTGGGAGACAGAATCACCTATTCAACTCAAAAAAAGAGGGCTGAAACAGGGAGCCAGGTGATCTGGCTCAGTGGGTCCCACCCCCACAAAGACCAGCAATCTGAAACACTCTGGATTAAAGTTTCACAGCAAGCACAGCTGGACCCAGGATGGTCCAGCTCTGTGGGGAGAAGGGCATCTGCCATTACTGAGGCAGTCCAACACTACCAAGGCAGTCTGCCATTACTGAGGCAGTCTGCCATTACCGAGGCAGTCTGCCAATACAGAGACAGTCCGCCATTACTGAGGCAGACCACCATTACTGAGGCAGACCACCATTACTGAGGCAGTTCTAACTATACCTCTATAAACAAAATCGCAAAGAAGTTCACACAGCAGGTGGGCAGAGCACATGGCAGCTCAGCAATGCCTCTGCTGGCAGACTGTGACTAGGCTACCTCCTTGCTGAGCAGGGCATCTCTGAAAAAAGGCAGTGGCACCTTAGGAACTTATAAATAAAGCCCCATCTTCCCAGGACAGAGCAACAGGGGAAAAATGGCAGTTATGAGTTACGCTTAAACAGCTCTGAACAGAACAACAGAGCTCACAGCACAGCACTTGAACTCCTATAAGGGAAAGACTGTCTCCTCAAGCAGCTCTCTGACCCCTGAATATCCAAAGAGACACCTCATAAAGGAGAGCTCAGGCTGACATCTGGCAGGTATCCTTCTGGGACAAAGATAACAGAAGAAGAAATTGGCAGGAACCCTTACTGTTCTACAGCCACCACAGGTGATCCCCAGGCAAGCAAGGTCTGGAGTGGACCTCCAGCATTCCTACATCAGAGGCACCTGACTGTTAGAAGGCAAACTAAAAAACAGAAAGAAATAACTTCATCATCAACAAAAAGGACACCCACTCAGAGACTCCATCCGAAAGTCACCAACTACAAAGACCACAGGTAGATAAACCCACAAAGATGGCAATAAACCAGCACAAAAAGGATGGAAACACCCAAAAGCAGAACTCCCCTCCTCCTCCAAGGGATCACAACTCCTCACCAGCAAGGAAACAAGGCTGGATGGAGAATGAGTCTGATGACTTGACAGAAATAGGCTTCAGAAAATAACAAACTTCTCTGAGCTAAAAGAACATATTCCAACCCAATGCAAAGAACCTTGAAAAAAGGTTTGATGAAATGCTAACTAGAATAGACAGCTTAGAGAAGAATATAAATGAATTGACGGAGCTGAAAGATACAAAATGAGAACTTCACAAAGCATATATAAGTTTCAACAGCCAAATCAACAAATAAAACAAGAAGGCAAGATTAGAGAAAGAAATGAACAAAGGCTCCAAGAAATACGGGATTACGTGAAAAGACCTAATCTACGTTTGACAGGTGTACCTGAATGTGACGGAGAGAATGAATCCAAGCTGGAAAACACTCTTCAGGATATTATCCAGGAAAACTTCCCCAACCTAGCAAGGCAGGCCAACATTCAAGTCCAGGAAATACAGAGAACACCACAAAGATATTCCTCAAGAAGAGCAACCCCAAGGCACATAATCGACAGATTCACCGGGGTTGAAATGAAGGAAAAAATTCTAAGAGCAGCCAGAGGGAAAGGTCGGGTTACCCACAAAGGGAAGCCCATCAGACTCACAGTGGATGTCAGCAGAAACCCTACAAACCAGAAGAGAGTGGGGACCAATATTCAACATCCTTAAGGAAAAGAACTTTCAACCTAGCATTTCATATCCAGTCAATCTAAGCTTCATAAGTGAAGGAGAAATAAAATCCTTTGTGAACAAGCAATTGCTCAGAGATTTCATCACCACAAGGCCTGCCTTACAAGAGCTCCTGAAAGAAGCATTAAAAACAGAAAGGAACAAACCAGTACCAGCCACTCCAAAAACGTACCAAATGGTAAAAACATCAACACAATGAAGAAACTGTATCAACTAATGGGCAAAACAACCAGCTAGCATCAAAATGGCAGGATCAAATTCACACATAACAATATTAAACTTAAATGTAAATGGGCTAAATGCCCCAGTCTAAAGATACAGACTGGCAAATTTGATAAAAAGGCAAAACCCATTGGTGTGCTGTATCCAGGCAACCGATCTCACATGCAAGGATACACAAAGGCTCAAAATAAAGGGATGGAGGAAGATTTACCAAGGAAATGGAGGGCAAAAAAAGCAGGAGTTGCAATTCTCGTCTGTGATAAAATAGTCTTTAAACCAACAAAGATTAAAAGAGACAAAGAACGGCACTACATAATGGTGAAAGAATCAGTGCAACAAGAAGAGCTAACAATCCTAAATATAGAGGCATCCAATACAGGAGTGCCTAGATACATTAAGCAGGTTCTTAATGACCTACAAAGAGACTTAGACTCCCACACAATAATAGTGGGAGACTTTAACACTCCACTGTCAATATCAGACAGATCAATGAGACAGAAAATTAACAAGGATATTTAGGACTTGGATCTGGACCAAGCAAACCTAATAGACATTTACAGACTTTCCACCCCAAATCCATAGAATGTACATTCTTCTCAGCACCATATTACACCTACTCTAAAATTGACCACATAATTGGAAGTAAATCACTCCTCAGCAAATGCAAAAGAAAGGAAATCATAACAAACAGTCTCTCAGATGACAGGGCAATCAAATTAGAACTCAGAATTAAGAAAGTAACTCACAACTGCACAACTTAATGGAAACTGAACAACTGGCTCTTGAATGTTGACTGGATAAACAATGAAATGAAGGCAGATATAAAGATGTTCTTTGAAACCAATGAGAACAAAGACACAACATACTAAAATCTCTGGGACACATTTAAAGCAGTGTCTAGAGGAAAATTTATAGCAATAAATGCCCACATGAGAAGCAAGGAAAGATCTAAAATCGACACCCTATCATCAAAATGGAAAGAGCTAGACGAGCAAGATAAAAAAAACTCAAACGCTAGCAGAAGACAAGAAATAACTAAGATCAGAGCAGAACTGAAGGAGATAGACACAAAAAACCCTTCAAAAAATCAATAAATCCAGGAGCTGGTTTTTTGAAAAGATCAACAAAATAGACAGCCTGCTAGCCAGATTAATGAAAAAGAAAAGAGAGAAGAATAAAAAAGATGGAATAAAAAATGATAAAGGGAAATTATGACAGATTCCACAGAAATACAAACTACCACCAGAGATGATTACAAACAACTCTATGCAGATAAACCAGTAAACCTGGAAGAAATGGATAAATTCCTGGATACTTGCACCCTCCCAAGCCTAAGCCAGAAAGAAGTCGAAACCCTGAGTAGACCAAAACAAGGGCTGAAATTGAGGCAGCAATTAATAGCCTACCGGCCAAAAAAAAGTCCAGGTCCAGATGGCTTCAGAGCGGAATTCCACCAGATATGCAAAGAGGAGCTGGTGCCACTCCTTCTGAAACTATTCCAAACAATCCCAAAGAGGGAATCCTTCCCAAATCATTTTATGACACCAAAATCTGGCAGAGACTCAACAAGAAAAGAAAACTTCAGGCCAATATCCATGATGAACATAGATGCAAAAATCTTCAATAAAATATGGGCAAACCGATTGCAACAACACAAGAAAAAGCTTATCCATCATGATCAAGTTGGCCTCATCCTGGGGATGCAAGTCTGGTTCAACATATGCAAGTCTATAATCCTAATTCACCATGTAAACAGAAACAAAGGCAAAAAAACACATGATTATTTCAATAGATGCAGAGGCCTTCAACAAAATTCAACAGCGCTGTATGCTAAAAACTCTCAATAGGTATTGATGGAATGTATGTAAAAATAATAAAAGCTATTTATGACAAATGCACAGCCAATATCATACTGAATGGGCAAAAACTGGAAGCATTCCCTTTGAAATCTGGCACTAGACAAGGATGCCCTCTCTCACCACTCCTATTCAATATAGTATTGGAAGTTCTAGCCAGAGCAATCAGAGAAGAAAAAGAAATAAAGGGTATTCAATTAGGAAAGGAGGAAGTCAAATTTTCTCTATTTGTTGATAACATGATTGTATATTTAGAAGATGCCATTGTTTCAGTCCCAAATCTCCTGAAACTGATAAGCAACTTTGGCAAAGTCTCAGGATACAAAATCAATGTGTAAAAATTACAAGCATTCCTATACACCAATAACAGACCTAAAGAGAGCCAAATCAAGAACAAACTGCCTTTCACAATTGATACAAAGAGAATAAAGTACCTAGGAATACAACTAACAAAGGATGTAAAGGACCTCTTCAAGGAGAACTACAAACCACTGCTCAATGAAATAAGAGAGGACACAAACAGATGGAAAAACATTCCATGCTCCTGATTAGGAAGATTCAACATTGTGAAAATGGCCATACTGCCCAAAGTAATTTATAGATTCAATGCTATCCCCATCAAGCTACCTATGACCCTCTTCTCAGAACTGGAAAAAAACACCTTAAACTTCATATGGAACCAAAAGTGAGCCCGCATAGCCAAGACAATCCTAAACAAAAAGATCAAAGCTGCAGGCATCATACTACCTGACTTCAAACTATACTACAAGGCTACAGTAATCAAAACAGCATGGTACTGGTAGCAAAACAGAGATATAAGCCAGTGGAACAGAACAGAGGCCTTGGAAGTAATGCTAATTATAATGCATTTGCATGCTAAAACACAGTTCCATCAGCAACATGACAGTTTACAAATGCCATGGCAGTGTCAGAAAGTTACCCTATATGGTCTAAAAACGGGAGGAACCCTCAGTTCTGGGAACTGCCCACCCATTTCTCAGAAAACTCATGAATAATCCACCTGTTGTTTAGCATATAATCACCAAATTATTATAAGTATCCTTAGTCCAGCAGCCCAAGCTGTTGCTCTGCCTATAGGGAAGTCATTCTTTTATTCCTTTACTTTCTTAACACACTTACTTTTACTTTACTTTACGAACTTGTTATGAATCCTTTTTTTGTGGGAGACCCAAGAACCCTCTCTTGGGGTCTGGATTGGGTCCCCTTTCTGGTAACAACTATATTTTCATAAAATCACAATCCAAATTTTGGAGAACTCAGAGAGAAAGGTACTTTTTTAACAAAATTATATTTCATCCAAATAACTCAAAAGAAAATTATTTTCTTGACCCTTCTTTAACCAGAATAGCAGCCTTCCAGACAAGATGTTGGTTCACCTTGAGACTGCCATTTACGTGTCAAGCAGCTCTTCTTAGATAGGACCTATTAGGTGTTGTAGAATTTAGCAGCTCCCCACATAGTTAGAGTCAGTCCTAGGGAGAAAAAATGGCTTCCTGTCTTGTGTATCTCCTTCTTGTATCCCCAGGTAGCAAGATCCTATGTAAACCATTTTTATCATGCACCTCTTATGGGTACCATTATTTCCATTAGCATAGTGGTAACTTCAGTTAACAATCCATAGCAAGACAGTAAATACCACTCAAGTGAAAATTCTCTAGTATAGTAGTTGTTACTGGGAAGTGCTCACAATCTTTTGCCATAAGCTCGGATCAGTGCTCCACAAAGGGCTATGAAGTGGATGATTTGTCCTGACTATCCTTCTAGCTTTTCCTGTATAGTCTGTGAGCTCAGGCCATTTTACTAGTTCACAGTTAGAGTATCAAATGAACATTTCTCAGGGAGAAGATTTACATGCCTTCAGTTTTATAGAAATGAAACCCCCCCCTTGTCAGATACAATATCCATTTTCATAAGACATTTAGGTAAAGGGGTTAACACTACTTTACATAAAGCCTGCTTTAACATCGTAAATTTAATAATTCTATTAACCTGTATGTTTTTATGTTCTGGTCCCAGGAACTAATTTTTTTGTATGCCCAGACCATTTTACCTTTTCTGGTGAATAAGGGTTTGGGTGCCCAGCAGAAAGTTGCATGTGTAAGGTCCGTGAGAGAGAGCAAATTTGATAAGTCTTCTCGGACAATCCTATGATTCTATGGGAGGGGTGTCCATGTAAAATGGGCAATCTTAACACCGAAATTTACCATGACCTGGGTTATAGGCACATTCAGTGGGAGAATATCACACTCATCATAAAGCCAGTTCCATTTGGCTTGCATATGAGGCATATTAGCCACATCATCTGGGGTTCTCCACTTAGCATTTTATAGGAAGAGGCAGGCAGTCCACTTCTCAGGGCAAACAGATATTAAAGTGGTGTTTATCTGGTGCACTAGGATGGTTGTTCTCTCAGGAATAACCTCCCGTGCATTTGAATCATGTATACTCATCAGTGACTGTTCATAGCGAGCTGTGCATTCTGCATCAACCCAAACTATTTTATTCTGTAGCATTTAAAACTAAGAATTTTGTCTTCAAAGTGGTTATCTTTACAGTACATTATAGTAAAGATTTCTCGAGAAGCTGATGATACCAATCTACAAAACTGAACAAATCCTTTACATTATACTCTCTGGTTTTAATAGTTACTTGGTTTGCTCTTCCCCCACATCAACTATTTTCTTGGTAACTACAGGTCTCAGAGGTAACTTGTTGCTGTGGCTTATTTTTAAAATCCATTTAGTTTTATCTGTATAATGTTGTTTTCATTTTAAAGCAACTCTTAAATACTTTCTTTACTAGAAAACCACATTTTTTAAGCAAAATTGACATCTTTATGTTTTACAAACTCTACCAAAACACTTTTTACACTTCTACTATTTTAAATTACTTAGTAACCCAATTTCTCAGTGGAAAAAAAAAAGATTACTTAATTTAATATAACATGACTTTAAGATTTTAAATTACTAGAGAGAGTTTTGAGCTTAAAATTTTACCAAAGAAGAACAAGGTCATGTGAACTAAAAGGTACCTGAGTTCGATAAGCACTCATCATTTTTTTTCTTAAAGTCAATTGATTAGCTCTTTCATATAGCATGATAGTGAAATGTCACTTCCATGAGATACATATAAACATAGATATAACAAGCATACAGAGTAAAAAGGCAGGCTCATAAGATTTTTTCATTTGCCTGTTTTCAGAAAATATTCTCTCCCTTACTTTAGATAATTAGGAAAAAGTTACAGGAGCCAATAAAAGGTGAAGGAAAGAGTTATCGTCTAAGGCCTTTCCAATAGAAAAAGAGCTGAACTTCTGAAATATCAGTCTGAAGAATCTCAAGGAGAAAGACTGTAGAATTTAAAACTGAAAAACTTCCTGCATTAAAATTGTTCCTTGTGAAGCTGTTAATAAGAAAGGATAGGAACAAGTTTACCTTATAAACTTTAGAAAGATAATTTCCAGAAGCAGGGGAGGATGTGGGTGTGCAGAGGGAGAAAAGAGAGGTTGGTTAATGGCTACAAACTACAGGTAGATAGAAGAAATAAGCTCTAATGTTCAAGATAGAAGAAATAAGCTCTAGTGTTATAGCAAAAAAAATATACATTAATACGTTAATCACTATGCTATTCACAATAGCAAAGAGTGAGTCGACTATAGATAAAAACAATGTACTGTACATTTCCAAACAGTTAGAAGTGAGGACTTCTAGTCTTAGGTGCCTGCCTAAAAAGAAAACACTGGATTTTTCTATTTCTGCATTCAGTCAGCTGTAATATGCTGTTTCAGTTGGAATAATGTTTTTAATCAATTTTTAAAAAATGTTTATTGTTGTAGGTATACAGTAGGTATATATATTTATGGGGCTCATGAGATGTTTTGATACATGCATGCAATGGGAAATAAGCACATCATGGAAAAATCATTCTCAAGGCACTTATCCTTTGAGTTAACAACAATCCAATTACACTCTTTATCACTGACGACAGTCATGCTGTTGTGCTTTCTATTTTTTTTGTGTGCACATTAACCATTCTCCACTCCCAGCTTCACACTATACTTCCCAGACACTGGTAACCACTCTTCTACTCTCTATGTCCATGCGTTCAATTGTTTTGATTCTTAGATCCCACAAATAAGTGAGAAAATGCAATGTTTGTCTTTCAGTGCCTGGTTTATTTTACCTTATAATCTCCAGTTCCATTCAGTTTGTTGCAAATGATTACTCCCTTGTGTATGTGTACCTGTTTTCTTTGTTCATTCATCTGTTAATGGACATTCAGGTTGCTTCTAAATCTTGGCCATTGTGAGTAGCGGGATACTACTCACATGAGAACAACCACAAACATGGGAGTGCAGATATCTCTTTGATTTACTTCTTTCTTTCTTTTGGTATATACCCAGCAGTGGAATTGCTGGCTTGTATGACAGCTCTATTTTTAGTTATTTGAAGCTATAGAGTTAAAGATGCTATAGAGTTAAATGTGCTACAGAGACTCCTCAATATTTCCTTGTAGTAGTTTAATAGTCTGAGGTCATAGGCTTAAGTCTTTAATCTATTTTGCTTTGAGTTTTGTAAATGGTGAGAGATAGAGGTCTAGTTTCATTCTTCCGTATATGAATGCACAGTTTCCCCAGCACCATCAATAGAAGAGATTGTCTTTTCCGCAGTGCATGTTCTTGGCACCTTTCCTGAAAATGAAAATGAGTTTACTGTCTGTGTGTTGATGTGTGTGAGGGCTCTCTATTCTGTTCCACTGGTCTATGTGTCTGCTTTTTCAGCAACATGCTGTTTTGATTACTATAGTGCTGTAGTATAATTTGAAGTCGAATAATGTGATTCTTCCAGTTTGTTTCTTTTGCATAGCGTAGCTTTGGCTATTCTGGGTCTTTTGTGGCTCCAAATAAATTTTAGGATTTTTTTTTCTATTTTGGTGAAGAATGTCATTGGTATTTTGAAAGGGATTGCATTAACTCTGTAGCTTGCTTTGGGTAGTATGTACATGTTAAAAATGTTGACTCTTCTTATGTATGAACATGGAATAATTTTTCAAAAAAGGATAATTTGATTGCTTCCTTTCCCATTTGGATGCCTTTGTATTTTTCTCTTGTTGCTCTAGCTAGAATTTTCATACTATTTTGAGTAACAGTGGTAAAAGTGGGCATCCTTGTTATGTTTTAGATCTTTGAAGAAAGGTCTTCAGTTTTTCTCCATTAAGTATGATACTAGCTATGAATCTGTTGTATATGGCTTTTATTATGTGGTACATTCCTTTAATACCCAGTTTGTTAAGGATTCTTGTCATGAAGGGATGTTGAATTTTATCAAACTCTTTTTCAACATCAACTGAAACGATCATATAGATTTTATTCTTTGTTTCTATAATATCACAATAATTGATTTGCATATGTTAAACCATGCTTGCATCCCAGAGTTAAATCCCACTTGGTCATGTAGATTTTTCTAATGGATCGTTGAATACAGTTTGCTAGTATTTGTTGAAGATTTTTGTATCAATATTAATTTGAGATATTGACATGTAGTTTTCATTTCTTGATGTGTCATTGATTTTTGGTATCAGAAAAATATACAGTAGTCATAAAATGGAAGTATTCCTTTTTGCTTTACTTTTTGGAATAGTTTTAGATTGTTATTAGTTCTCATGTAAACATTTGGTAGAATTCAGCAGCGAAGTCATCAGGATTAGGGCTCCTCTTTACTAGGAGATGTTTTATGATAAATTTGATTTTGTTGTTATTGGCCTGTTCAGATTTTGGATTTCTTCCAGGTTCAATCTTGGTAGGCTGCCTGTGTCTAAAAACTTGTTCATTTATTCCAGATTTTCCATTTTTTTGGCACATAGTTTCTCACATTCACCACTACTGATCCTTTGAATTTCTACAGTATCAGTTGTAATGCCTCCTTTTCATTTGTTACTCATTTGGATATTCTCTCTTTCTTAAAAATCTCACTAAAGGTTTGACAATATTTTTAACTTTTCAAAAAACTAAACTGTTTTTTCATTGATTTTTGAATTTTTCTAATTTCAAAATCATTCCTTTCTGCTCTGACTTTTTATTATTCCTTTTCTTCTACTAATCTTATGTTTGGTTTTCTCTTGCTTTCCTAGGTCTTTAAGATGTATCATTAAATTGTTCATTTAAAGTTTTCCTCTTTTTTTGATGTAAGCACTTGTATCCTATAGGTTTTAGTATTTTGTGTTGCTATTATTTCTTTCAATAATTTTTTCTTATTACTTTATTGACCCACTGGTAATTCAGAAGCATATTGCTCCATTTCTATGTATTTGTGTGGTTTCCAAAATCTCTCTAATTAGTATTTTTTAGTTTTATTCCACTGTGGTCAGATAAAATGTCTGATATTACTTCAAATGTTTTTGAATATTTTAAGACTTGTTTTGTGACCTAACATATGTTCTATTCTTGAGAATAATCTATGTACTTAGAAAAAAAATGTGTACTCTATAACTGTTGGAGGAAATGTTCTGTAAATATCTATTAAATCCATTTAGACTATAGTTCAGAGTAAGTCTGATGCTTATTTATTGATATTCTAGCTAAAAGATCTGTCCAGCGCTGAAAGTGGAGTGTTGAAATCTCTAGTTACTATTATATCGGTGTCTATTTCTTTAGCTCTGATAATATTTGCTCAATATATCTGGATGTTCCAGTGTTGGGTGTATATATATTTACAATTGTAATATCCTCTTGCTGAATTCACCCCTTTTTCACTATATAATGATCTTCTTTTTCTCTTCTTAGAGTTTTTGTCTTGAAGTCTACTTTGTCTGATATAAGCATAGAGATTTCTGCTGTGTTTTGGTTTCCATTGGCATGGAACATCTTTTTCCATCCTTCAATTTCACTCTATCTGTGTCTTTTTTTTCCCCATTTATTTATTTTATTGCATTTTAGGTTTTGGGGTACATGTGAAGAACATGCAAAATTGTTGCATAGGAACACACGTGGCAGTG
>NW_016107959.1:178369-184918 GCF_001604975.1 Cebus imitator | reverse complement strand
TCCAGGAATTTATCCATTTATTCCAGGTTTATTAGTTTATGTGCATAGAGTTGTTTGTAATAATCTCTGATGATGGTTTGAATTTCTGTGGAATCTGTGGTGATATCCCCTTTATCATTTTTTATTGCATCAATTTGGTTATTCTCTCTTTTCTTTTTTTATTAATCTGGCTAGTGGTCTATTTTGTTGATCTTTTCAAAAAACCAGCTCCTGGATCTATCTGTGTCTTTATAGGTGAAGTGTGTTTCTTGTAGGCAACAGATAAATGGCTCTTGTTTATTCATCCATTCAGCCACACTATGTCTTTTTGTTTGGAGAGTTTAGTCCATTTACATTTAAAGTTATTATTGATAAGTAAGAACTTACTCTTGCCATTTTGCTATTTGATTCTGCTTGTTTTGTGGTCTTCCTTCTTTCTTTTCTGTCTTTCTTAATTAAAGGTGATTTTATCTAGTAATATGATTTAGTTTCTTGCTTTCTAATTTTTGTGTATTCATTGTATATTTTTGGTTTGAGGTTACCATGACACTTTTAAATACTATCTTATAATTCATTATTCTAATCTGATAACCACACTATTTGCATAAACAAACAAACAAGAACAAAGACAACTAATAAAAATTCTATACCTTAACTTCATCCTCTGAGTTTTTAACTTTTTGTTTTTTCTATTTATATCTTATGGTATTATCTATGTCTTGAGAAGTTGTTATAGTTATTTTTGATTGGTTTATTATTTAGTCTTTCTATTTAGAAAAAAAGTAGTTTGCCCACAATAGTAACGGCATTATAATATTCTGTGTTTTGCCGTATACTTACTATTTTCAGTGAGCTTTGTACCTACAACTTAGTATTTATTGTCAATAATGTCCTTTTCTTTCCAATTGACATATACCCTTTAGCATTGCTTGTAGGACAAGTTTGTTACTGATAAAATCTCTCAGGTATTTCTTTTTTGGTCTGGGCAAGTCTTTATTTCTTCTTTCTGTTTGAAGGATATTTTTGCTGGATACACTATTCTAGGGTAAAAGATTTTTATTTTAGCACTTTAAATATGTAATGCCACTGTCTTACTGATCTTTAAAGTTTCCACTGAATAGTCCAGTGCCACACATACTGGAGCTCCATTGTATATTATTTGTGCCTTTTCTTTTGATGCTTTTAGGATCTTTTCTTTATCCTTGACCTTTGGGAGTTTAATTATTAAATGTATTTTGGTAGTGTTCTTCAGATTAAATCTTCTTGGTTATCTACACATTTCTTATACTTGGATATTGGTATCTTTCTCTAGGTTTTGGAATTCCTCTGTTATTATCACTTTGAATAAACTTTCTTCCCTGTCTCTTCCTCTACTATCTCTCTAAAGCCAATAACTCTTAGATTTGCCTTTTAGAAGCTATTTTCTAGATCTTGTCAACATGCTTTAATATTCTTCATTCTTTTTTCTTTTGCCTCCTCTAACTGTGTATTTTCAAATAGCCCATCTTCAAGTTCACACATTCTTTCTTCTATTTAAGCCATTCTGCTATTAAAAGACTGATATGGTTTGGCTCTGTCTCCCCAACCAAATCTCATCTCAAATCGTAATTTCCACGTTAAGGAAAAGACCTGGTGGGGAGTGACTGGATTAAGGAGACAGATTCCCCCATGGTGATCTCGTGCTAGTCAGGGAGTTCTCAGGAGATCTGATTGTTTTAAAAATGGCACTTTGTCCTGTGCTCGCCCTCCTGCTGCCTTGTGAAGAAGGTTTCTGCTTCCTCTTCAACTTCTGTCATGATTGTAAGTTTCCTGAGGTCTCCCAGCCATGTAGAGCTGAGTCAAATAAAATTCTTTCCTTTATTAATTACCCAGTCTCAGATAGTAGCTCTATAGTAGCATGAAAACAAAATAATATAAGGACTTGGATGCATTCTTCATTAAGCACATTGTATTTTTCAGCTCCAGAATTTCTGCTTGATTCTTTTAAAATATTTCAATCTCCTTGTTAAATTTATCTGATAAAATTCTGAATTCCTTCAATGTGTTATTGAATTTTTTCTTTTTTTAAGTTTCCTCAACACAGCTATTTTGACTTCTCTGTTTGAAAGGTCGCACATCTTTCCTTCTCCAGGATTGGTTCTCAGTGGCTTGTTTAGTTCATTTTGTGAGGTCATGTTTTCCTGGATGGTACTGATGTCAGTAGATGTTCTTCAGTGTCTGGGAATTGGAACGTTAGATATTTATATTATAGTCTTCACTGTGTGCAAGACAAAGACCTCTTTATTTTTCCATCTGCTTTTCTCAACAGGAGAATTTCGCCCTGTTGCCACTATAGCTGGTAATATGCTAAAATTCACCTAAAGCCAGCAAGTCTCAGAGGCTTACCCAAGGCCCTCAATGTAGTACGTGGGTATCACTTGTAGATATTTAAGGTCCAAGGGCTCTTCAGTTAGCAGGTGATGAATGCTGGCAGGACTGGGTCTTTTCCTTCAAGGCAGTGGATTGCCTTTGGCCCAGGGTATGTCTAGAAATGTGTGGGTGTTAGGGCCTGGAACGTGTGCCTCATGACTCTGACTAATGCCTTTTCATGCTGTGGCCAAACTGGTATCTTAGAAGCAAGACAAAGCCCTCCTCGCTCTTTCCTCTTCTCTCCAGAAGCAGAAGGAAGGAATCTCTTATTGAGCCATGATGAGCTGGCAGCTTGGGGTTATGGGACGGGTGATGCCAGCCCTCCCCTGGATACGCCAGCTGGTATTTCAGTATTTCACATACCCCTCATCCCCACTGCCTGCCCCTGCATTGTCTCTGGGCCTAGTTCATCACTAGTACTCATCTACAAGTTTAAGTCCTTACAGCCTAGACTGCCTTTCAAGTTTACTGGGGGAAAGAAAGTACTGTAGCACTTGGTGGTGAAGTTTGCAGACACTCAAGTTCAGACTCCCAGGATTCATGATTCCCCTCTGGTTAGGGCTGGTTTAAATGTACCCTCTGTGGGCAGGTATTAACTGAGTTTTGTCTGATTTTTCTTTCTGATTGAAAAGGACAACAGTGAGTTTAATGCCTGACAATTGCTGTGTTCTTCCTCCTTCAGCACCCAGAGATGCTCTCAGCACCACACCACCACTGCTGGGAATTGGGGAGGAGTGGTGTCAGCTATTTAAGAATGCTTTTTCTATCTTTCCACTGCCTCTTTCAGTGATATGAAATTAAAACAAATTACTATGAGTATGAACCCAATTCTTGGTTTTGTTGAAGGTGTTTTTCTATGTAGATGGCTGCTATGTTGGTGTCCTTGTAGGGGAAATGATAGGCGGAGCTTTCTACTCTGGTATCTTGCTCCACCTGTTTTCTAAAATACACTTCAAAAATTCACTTCATGCAGATGACTAATTGAAAAATTAATAAACATTTCAATAATCTTTTCAGATACCTGTATATTTTCTTTTAATACTGGATAGAAATGCAACAATGGTTTTGTGAGGTTAGTTGCATTGTAGACTCGTTGTCTATATGGATGTGATTTTCATCCTCTGTTACATTAAAATCCACTGGCCTATCTTGCTCTTCATGTGGCTCTCTAATGCATCTGTGATTTTATTCATGGATCATTTGCAAAATTTTCATAGATTCATGCAAATATATAAGCAATGCCTAAGTTAAAATATCACTTTGTTTCTGAAACCCTTCTTACTCAAATCATGTCATTTCATTTTAAAAAACTGAATTCCTACTTTATGTAATACACTGTTCTAGCAACTCACAGAGCAATGAACAACATATGTAATAACCCTGCATTCAGGAAACAGACTTCTGTGGAGATAGTTAATACAAATAGAAATACATAAAATAATGCCAGGTAACGAGAGCTATAAAACAATAGAACAAATGACTAAGGATTAGAATGGTGATGTCATTTAACTGTATGATGAAGAGGGTTTCTCTGAAAATATAATATATGAGCAGAGAGCCCAATGACTAAGGAGTGTTTGGCCATGCCAAAATTTAGACCCGTAAATTACAGTAACTTAGACTAAAAGTAGAAATGGAGTATGTAGACAGATTTAAAATAAGTTATTACTTTCATCAGAATTCCTATAGCACTTAATATTATGACTATTACAACACAATCCTTGACAGATTTTATACAGATCTGTGGAAATGTGACTTGAGAACAAAGATTATATCTTGTTTCTCTTTGTATTCCCAGTGCCAAGAATGGTGCCTGGCACAGAGTAGGTGCTTAATATGTGTTCATGGATTCTTAAATTTCCCAAACCTTCCTGACTGTCTAGAAAGATCTGATCTTGCATTATCCCCTCAGTGTTCTAGGCAAGCTTACAAGATACCTTTATAATAAATGAGCTTACACAGCCATTCTATTAATCACATGCAATTGTCAGTTCAAAATTAACTGCATGTGGAAGAATTAGATCATCAAATAATTATGTGTAATTTGCTACTTGAACTCACTAAATAACTTTCAAGTGGTCAATTTCTTTGTAAACTAGCCCAGAAAGCCAACAGTTGGCTAATTTCATGTGTAGTGAACTGAGTCTATTATTTTGCCACCTGCAGCTAATTATATATAGATAATTATGCCTTAAAAATGAAAAACTGCCCTTTAGAAATTGAGCTTAAGTTGATGTCCACTCTACTATATCTAACAGTCTTCTTATGTTAAGCAAGGAAAAATAATCAGATCAGAAACAGTTGTAGAGGAATGGAGATTGTCTCCTCAGTCACTAGGGTATTTCTAATGGCAGTGGTGTTCAACCAAGTTTATTAATATATTCGTGTATTTGTTGACCTAAAGCCTTTGTCACTGAAAAGCAGCAAGCACAGATCATTTCAGTAATTGTATGATCATCTACCATTTATATGATTTAAAGATCTATCCAGATGATTATGTAGAGTAAAAGACTTCATGTTCATAATACATAACTAGCCTACTTACCCAGATACCTATCATTAAATCACTATTCAAACCAACTAGCTGGGACTCAGCATTTTCATGTCAAAGTAAATCTGTCCTTTAGCAAATGTTTGAGGAAAATACAAAATAAAGAGGAATGTAGGGACTCAAACCCTTGACTACATATATTATAAAATATTCCTAGTACAAACTACAGCACAAAACCCTGTAAAATGTTGGTCAAACAGCAAGTTAACTCCTAAATATTCCTAAATTAAATTTGTTAATTACACACTCCATCATTGAAGTGTGTAATTTCATTATAACTTTCACATGACATCTCACTGTCAACTTGAAGTTCAATGGCAAAAGAAGTTCACTTGAAAGCCACTTAAATGGCCTCAGTGTCTATTTTTCTTCTTTGAGTCCATATGTACAAAGTGCTTAACTCACTACAACTGAGAACATGCAATATTTGGTTTTCAAGGATTGAGGGTGGGTATTATGCTGATTAGCAGGGGGACAAAATTATCTGTACACTATACTTCTGCAAGATAAAATTTACGCATGCACAAGTACTTCTTGAACCTAAAATAAAATTTAGAAAGAAAAAAAAAATATGTGCATTACAAAAGAATAAAATTTTAAAATGTTCAATAAGTACATAAATACTGTATGACTTTGGCTGGGTGCAGTGGCTCATGCCTGTAAGCCCAGCACTTTGGGAGGCCAAGGTGGGCAAATCACCTGAGGTCGGGAGTTTGAGATCAGCCTGACCAACATGGAAAAACCCCATCTCTACCAAAAATACAAAATTAGCTGGGTGTGGTGGCGCACACCTGTAATCCCAGCTATTCTGGAGGCTGAGGCAGGAGAATCACTCGAGCCCAGGAGGCGGAGATTGGGGTGAGCTGAGATCATGCCATTGCACACCAGCCTGGGCAACAAGAACAAAACTCCGTCTCAAACAAATAAACAACTGTACAACTTCAGTAGTAATTTTTAAAATGGCAATACTAGCAAAATAATGGGATTTTGACAAGTTTATCTTTCAAAGGGGATGCCTCATTTCTCTGTTTAAATAATGGGAGTGAAGAAAAAGTTGCCACAATCCTAGAGTTTTTTGCATTGACATCTTAGAAGCTCTCTATAAACAAACAGGGTCAGAGTAAAGTTATTGCTATTCATCTCTAAGCCAATAAAAAAGTTAATCAATTCATCCATACAGTATGATTGGGTAGAAAAAGTCAACAGATGGTGTGGGAAACATGGTTGAGTTCTATCACTACTGTGCCTCTAACTTTGTTACTTTAGGTGAAGTATTTTACCTCTATATACCACATCTGTAAATGAGAACACTACTAAGAATTTACCAGAGCATTTGTGATAATTAAATAAGATAATTCCATATTTAGAAGTGATTTTTTTGAGATTCAGTATCCTAGAGAAATATAAGATATTATATAATGTTATAATGGAAAAAAATCTTAAACATAAAACAAAAAGATATGTGTTTGGATCCTAACACTGCCACTCAGTGTCTGGACATGTTCTCTTGAAAAAGTGGCTAACGTATAGACAAATGAAAGAATGAATTGCATTCACTGCAATTAATTGAATCACACTGTACCAGGCATTTTAATAGGCACTGTTGATAT
>NW_016107959.1:156779-178319 GCF_001604975.1 Cebus imitator | reverse complement strand
TCATTCCCGCAATGAGCTGACATTTAAGGGCAGAAAATTTACAAATAAAGACACCACCCTAATTCATTGGAATAAATCCTATGTTATAATTCAACACTGGGTACTACAAAGGTATAGTAGATGCATAGCTCACCTATTCTGGATATGAATGGGGCAGAAGGCTTCCTAGAAAAAGTGGATCCTAATCTGGATATAAAAGAGCAAAAGAATGTAACCAAGGAAAGTACGTGAGGAGAAAGATATTTCAGACAGAAATAAGTGACCATTAATAAAAATAGGAGGAAAAAATATTTGGTTAGCAGCATGCATTTCAGCATATTGTTTTTGGGTGCTAATCAGGTCAGTAACTTGTACAAGATCATAAGATAGTAAATGGAAAAGTCAGGTTTCAAATTCACGATCTTAATCATGATGCTAAGCATGATATTTTGCAATGCCAGTTTTTTACTTAACTTTAATCTCAGCTTAAAGTTTCAATGGCAGTACATTTAAATCTACATTATTTTGAAAGGATGTCATAATATTTAATATTAGACATTTACCATAAATTCTTTAGTCTTTTTATATAGTCAATCACTTAAGTTACTTCTAATTTTTATGATAATGAAGAATGCCACAGGGAAAAAAATTTATTCACTGAATATTATCTGTGTACCTACTATTTGCTCGGTACTGTGCAAAGTGCTGAGAATACAGCAGTAAATAAGACAGACATGATTCTTCATGTACCTTGCAGTCTATTAGGATAAGATAAATAAACCAAAAAACCCTGCTAAATAATTGAATGAATAAATTTTAGTAAATTTACTGAGTTGTTCAAATGGTTTCTTTTTTTTTTTTTTTTCTTTGAGATGGAGTTTCACTCTGTCACACAGGCTGGAGTGCAATGGCATGATCTCAGTTCGCTGCAACCTCTGCCTCCCGGGTTCAAGTGATTCTCCTGCCTCAGCCTCCCAAGTAGCTGGGACTACAGGCGCCTGCCACCATGCCTAGCTAATTTTTTGTATTTTTAGTAGAGTTGGGTTTTCACCATGTTAGCCTGGATGGTCTTAATCTCCTGACCTTGTGATCTACCTGCGTTGCCCTCCCAAAGTGCTGGAATTACAGGCATGAGCCACCATACCTGGTCCATCACCTCAATTTTGAGAAAATTTTTACCATCCCAATAAGATTCCTTATACCTATTCACAGATCACCTTCATTCCCATACCCAAGCCACGCAACTACTAATCTACTTTTTGTCTTTGTGAACATTTCATATAAATTATAGACATTTCAGATAAATTAAATTATACAATATGCAGCCTTTTGAACCTTACTTCCTTTATTTGACATAGGCTTTTTGATGTTTATATTGTAGTGTTGAGTAATATTTACTTTTTATTTTGATAATATTTCATTGGGTGGCTACGTCACATTTTGTTTATATATTTATTTGTTGATGGACAATTGGGTTGCTCCATCTTTTGGTTACCATGAGCAACATTTGCTATGAACATTTGCATACAGTTTTTTTGTGAGGACGTATGTTCTAATTTAGTTTGAGTATATGCCTAGAAATGGATTTTCTGTGTTGTATGATAACTTTATGCTTAACTCTTTTTTGTAGAATTGTTTTTCAAAGTGGCTATATCATTTTAGATTACCACGAGCAAACACAAATATGCTAATACTTATTATTATCTGTCTATTTTACATAGCCACCCTAGTGGTCGTGAAGTGGTATGTACCTCATTGTGGCTTTCATTTGTATTTCCTTGATAGCTAATGAATTTCAGCATCTTTTTCATCTGCTTGGCCATTTGTAGGTTTTCTTTGAATAAATGTTTATTCACTTACTTTGCCCATTTATTTATATACCACAGGATTGTGTTGTATTATTTATCTAATCTAAAAACAATAAGATACATAATTTCTGAATATTTTCTTCCATTCTGTAAGTTTCACTTCATTGATGGTATCTTTCGCAGTACAAAAGTATTTAATTTTGATGAAGTTCAATTTTTTGTTGTTGTTGTCATTTGTGCTTTTGGGTCCTAGGCTTTTCTTTACTGAGAGACTTTTTGTTATGACATCAACCTTACTTGTAGCTGGTCTGTTCAGGTTTTGAATTCTTCATGATTTAATCATGGTAGGTTGTATGTGTCTAGAACTTTATTCATTTCTTCTAGATTTTCCAATTCATTGGCATATAAGTGCTCCTAGTAGTCACTAATGATCCTTTGAATTACTGCAGTATCAGCTGTAACATCTCTTGTATTTTGCTCTTCTTTCTTCTTAGTCTACCTAAAATTTTACTAATTTTGTTTATCTTTTATAAAAACAACTTTTTGTTTCATTGATATTTTGTTTTGTTTTTCTGTTCTACTGTGATCTTTAATATTTCTTTTTTCCTACTAATTTTGGGTTTGGATTGCTCTTCCTTTTCTCGTTCTTCAATATGCCTAATTTGATTATTTAAGGATTTTTTTCCCTCTTTTTATGCAGGCCCTTATAGCTATACATTTCCCTTCTTGTACTGCTTTCACTGTGTCCCATAGGTTCTGGTATGTTTTACTTACATTATCATATGTTTTCAAGAATTTTTTTCAATTTGCTTTTTAATTTCTTCATTGATCCTCTGGTCCTTCAGAAGTATATTTAATTTCCATATGTTTATATAGTTTCTAAAATTCCTTTTTATTTCTAGTTTTATTACCTTTCATCAGAGAAGATAGTTAATATGATTTCAACTTTTTGAAAGCTTGAAGTCCTGTTTTGTGACCTAACCTATGGTTTATCCTTGAGAATAATCTATGTGCTAAGGAAAATAATGCATATTCTGCAGTTCTTGAATTAAGTGTTCTGTAAATATCTATTAGGTCCATTTGGTTTATAGAGCACATTAGGTTTGATGTTTCTTTGTTGATTTTCTGCCTGGAAGATCTATTCAATGATGAAAGTGGGTTTGGAGTCTCCAGGTATTATTGTACAGGGCCTATCTATCTCTTTAGCTCTACTAATATTTTATTTATATATCAGAGTGCTCCAGTGCTGAGTGCATATATATTTAAAATTGTTACATCCTCTTGCTGAATTGACCCCTTTTTCATTACAGAATGACCTTCTTTGTCCCTTATACTTTTTGTCTTGAAGTGTATTTTGTCTGATATAAATATAGCTACTCCTGCTCCTTTTGGTTTCTGTTGCCATGGAATATCTTTTTTCCCTTCCTTTATTTTTAGACCATGTTTGTCTTCATAGGTGAAACGTGTTTTCTGTAGCCAACAGGACATTCCATCTTCTTTTGTTTGTTTTTTATCCATTTAGTCACTATGTCTTTTGATTGGAGAGTTTAGTTCATTTTCAATCAATGTTGTTGTTGATAAGTAAATACTTACCTCTGCCATGTTGTTATTTGTTTTATGTTTGTTTTGTGTTCTTCTCTTCCTTCTTTCTTTCCTTCCTTTTTGTCTTCCTTTTAGCAAAGCTTATTTTCTGTGGTGGTATGATTTAATTTCTTGCTTTTCATTTTTTGTATATCCATGGTTCAAATATTTAGTTATGTGTTGCTATGTGAAACACAGTGATTTAGTTTAACATATTACACAGGAAACACTTGTTCAGTTGTATCTTTGTAGGTTTTGTGGGAGAAAAAAATAATTCTGTGATGAAATAGTCATGTGAGATGCTGGGCTAACGCTAAACAGTTCTCTTTACTGAAGAACTACTGGAAATTCCCCATAGGAAGAAAGAGAAGCAGTGTTTTGCAAATGTGTTTGCCCACTGAACCTTTCTTGTGAACTATGAAATACATTTTGCAACGGTTTGACTTGATCTGTGGAAGATTAGCCTTTATCAGACTCTAAATTATTATCCCATCAACCCTCTCAATTGGTTTTCTGTGTGTCTCTTTCACAGCTAATTATGAGGTAAGTTATGAGGTATGCAAAGCAAGACATACAAACCACTACCAGGTTTTGAGGGCAATTGAAGCTCAGTCATGATTTTTATTAGACTGACCTCTAAGGAAAGTCATTACTTCCCTCGACTTATGTGGATATATGTGCATACACCGGTAGTTTGTTAAAAATGAAACATTTTCAGGGTCATGAAACGCCATGGAATCTGCATTTTACTAAACTGCACAAGTAATTTTAGGGAAAAAATTGAGAATTATTACCTTGTGGTTTGCAAAGAGGGAAATTAGAAATTACTAGGATTTGTTTTGCATTGCAGAAAGCTTTAGATAACTTTGATCACAATTTCTGTTGTCTATGGAACTCCAATATTGCATCATCTCAGAAATTTTCTATTTGTTGCTACATTTTGTTTTTAAAAAGATACGGTGCAGTTAACTAACTACCCAGTCTTATCTGTAGCCTTATCCATTTCCTTACTGCCCACTGTACTCATTTTGCATACGTTGGTGTAACTTGTTTACAGGGAAGAACTGCAGCATTGAACTAGAATATCCAAAAGTGCCAGCATCACTGCTAGACAATATTTTAGTGAAGATTCTTTTTAGGTGAGGTTTTGTTTGTTTGTTTTTGCTTTTGTTTTTTTCTGGATGCAGCAACATATTCAAACACCTGGACAATGAGAATTATAATGAAGATAGGTTTTCAGAATGATAGTATTCTTTGAGACAGAGTTGCTTATTAGAGATAACGTATGAGTTGGTGGTAGGCAAGTGGCACATCTAAAATAATGGGAAAGGCCAAATTTAAGTGGGCATAGAAAACAGGTGAGAAAGTAGCAATACAGCATGTAGGATCTTTAGATTATATCAATCATGATTGAGAAAGTTCTGTTGTATTCAAATCAATATTGTTCTTTCTGTTTAAAATAAAATTAACTATGAAGTATCTTACACACACTGTTATAGTGTCAAGTAAGGACATTAAATGTTTTGACTAACCTCTGCACCAAGAGACACGGTACAATTTATCTATTGGTGTTCACTTGTTGCCAGAATAACTTTTCCAGGTTGTTGAATTAACTCTTCAACTCTTTCATGTGTAAAAAAATTAGTGATACTTTAAATCTAAGGTTGAGGCAGGATATGTTGTTAAGATTATGGTCCTTTTTCAAAATTAGCACTTTGGAGAGTAATTTACATTTAGTTACACAAACCATACTGAGTCTAGCACCAGAAATTCTGAATCCCAGCAGAAAATTTATACAAATTTATCTTGAAAAGTAGCATTTAAATTTTAGCATAAAAGTGTATTTTGAAAGAGAGATAGACAGAAGATCTTCATTTCACAGTTGTATACAAATAGAAAGATGTCAATCTTTGAGCCACAAATTCTGACAGTGGGGACCACATTTCAGTTACCCTAAGGTAAAGCATTTTGTCTACTGTGATCTAATAATAAAAATTTTATAATCCTAAACAGAGGCAATTCAAATGATTCCAGTTGTTGAGCTATGTGCTATTATTGCTTGTCACATTGTATGGTGTAACAAAATTTTATAAAGCTCAATGGGATGCAAAGACTGTATCACCCATTTGCAAAAGAGAGATAGCTCCATTTATGTTACATATATTTTGTAACAAGATGTAATGAAAATATAACAAACACAATTAAGTTCTTTGAACTAGCCAGTGGAATGTCTCTGTCATGTACAGAACATGAGAAAAGTTGCTAAAAGGACAAAGAAGAGATAAGAAGTAGACTCCTCTTTCTGATCCTCTGACAGCATATACAGCTCTTTCAACAAATATTTGCTAAGTACCTACTATGTGTCAATCCAGAGAGAGAGAGAGAATGAGAGAGAAAGAGAAAAAGAGAGACAGAAAGAGAGACACAGAGAAAGGGAGGTTGTTGATGCTACAAATACAATTTAGGCAAACTGCCTGCCTTCAATGAGTGTATTATCTGGTATGTGAGACAGAAAAGGAGGGAGAGAAAAAACATAACAGCACCAGGATAAGGAAATGTACAAAAGGATAGAGAAACAGAGGCTAATATTCAATTCAGCTAAAGGAACTCAAGGAAGGGTTTACAAAATGAAGAATATTTGAATTGTGCATCTAAAATGAATGACTTCAGTGAATAAGACCAACAGAATCAAATTGTGAAAAAGCACAATAATATAAAAAACAAAAAAGAAAGCAACATATACTTCTATTTTTCTCTGGTCTGTGCCTCCTTCCCAAATTTTAGACTTATATATACAGCTGTTTACTTGACATCACCACTGGAATGTCTAATAAGTATCTCCTATCTTTTCTTTTACCATACTCACTCCTCTGCAGTCTTCCCCATTTCATTTTCTGGCACTATTACTCATCCAATTGCTCAGATCAAAACACCTTGGAATCATCCTTGACTCTTAACCCTCATCTCACATCTAATCCATCAGCACATTATGTAAGTGCCATTTTTACCCTACATCCAGCATCTGCACACTTCTCTCTATCCTTACTCCTGACTTTACCCGATCTGAATTATTCTCTTCATTCTTATTGATACTATCTTGATCCAAACCATAATTATCTCTCCTCTGGATGACTCCCTACATAACTACATTCTAACTGGGCTCTCTGATTTTACCTTTGTCTTTTTCTACAGTCTGAAGTCTATTGCCTAAAATCCTGTTAAAATGTTAAATCCTTTCAGTTTTCTGTTCTATCCCCTCCTAATGCCTTTTTATACAATACAGAGTAAAAGCCAAACATGTGATGGCTTACAAGTCCCTGCACAATATCGTTCCCTGTTCTTAACATATTTTAAATACTCTTCCCCAAGGTAACTCTGATTCTGGTACTGTGGATTCCTCAGTCTCGTAGGAACTCCTGCCTTAGGCATTTTGTACTCTTTGCTCTCTCAACGTGCAATGTATTTTCCCAAGTATCTGCATGGACCACTCCCTCAGGTCTATTGTGTCATTGCTCAAAAGTCATCATTTCAAAGAGAGTTCTCCTGTATAAAGTAGGGCCCACTCACCTTCACGTTATACCTTTTTACCTTGCATCATTTTTCTTCATAGAACTTACCACTTATCTACATCTTATTACATATTTTTTTTATTGGCTGCCTCCTACTCCAGACCATAAGCTAAATTAAGGTAGACAATTTTTCTCTTAAGTATTTCTGAGAAAAGAGAGGAATCCTGGTTCAACATTTTCTAAGTGAATGAAAAAAATGTATATAGAGAGTAATAAAATGAAATACCTCCGTCATACCATAGATATGTGTAGGTCACAGTTATATGTAAAGTCTTATAATTAAAAAATAGAAGAATATGTTTTTTACAAAAGAATAGTAAAGAATTTCTTAAATTAGATGCAAGGGACAGAAACCATGAATGACAATATTGATAAAATTAAATGCATTTAAGTAAATAATTTCCAGAATAAAAACAGATATTGTAAAACAAAGTAAAATAGTATTTATAGGGGTAAAGAAGATATTTATGATAGATATAATATACAAAAGTAATATCCATGATATAAAATTATTGTAGCTCATTTTTAAAAAGATGAGCAATGTGGTAGAAAAACAGGCCATAATTATGCAGATAAGATTCATAAGAAGTAGATATATAGCAAATTTAAGATCTATAAGGCCAGGGACATTACCTATTTTCTTGATTTTTAAAATTTCCAATACCTAATTCATTTTCTAACACTTAGCATTCTGACACAAATTCTTTGTCAAAACTTATTTAATGTAAAAACGAGTACATAAAAAATGTTAAAATATGCTCAACATTACTAGTAATCAGCAAAACACAAATCAAGAAACTCAGATACAATTTCATATCCATAGTGTTTGTGACAATTGTAAGTGTGATGACATCACATGTCAGCAGTAGACAGATAAACAGTAATAAAAATAATAATAAATGTTTATTATAGGCAGAAGTATAAACCAATCAAACTAGTGTGAATAGCAAATGGGTAGTACCTTAAAATGTTGATAACATAAATGTAAAATCTTTCTCCTCAACAAAACTACTTCTAGGTTCAAGCCACAGCAGGGAAATCCTTACATATATTTATAAGGAGAGATGTGCAAAGGCATTGATTGAAGCACTGTTTTGAATAAGAAAAAGTAGAAATACCAAATGGTCTCTAAGAGGGGTCATTGATAAAGAGAACAGTGTATTCATATATCAATAGAAAATAGTGGAATAGACTTAAATATATCTAAATTATTCAATTTCAAAGCATAACAAGGGATAAAAGCATCTTTTCAAAGTGTAACTAGAGGTCCTCTGCTTTCCTAACAATTCATGAATCTAAAAAGAAAAGAAAGTGTCACTTCTCCCTAAGGAAAATCACTATAACAAACAAAGCAAAACAAAACAAAAAATTCTTATAACAACAAAACTATAAAACTATAACATTTATTAAATACATCAAAGATGAAGCAATGAGAAAAGAGATCAGATAGGACATAAACACTGGCTCACCCACTGGCAGAATAAACATCAAGTGTCATACAAGTAGGAAAGAAGAATTTAGTTAAAGATTGTAACACATTGCTAAAAGAAGAGTGTGGGCTGGTGTGCAAGTACAGAACTCCCGTGAGCCTTGGACACAAAAGGGCTGCTACCACAGACAGAATCTTCTCCACCAACCTTCACCTGGTTGTTAAAGGTTGGGAAAAAAGCAGGAGATGGAAGAAAGCTTTCCTTGGTGGTACAAGCCTGAAACAGTATAGATGGCATTGTTGTGTAAAAAGCATGGAGCTCCTCTTTAACCCTTATATCCTACGGAAGACCATCATCTGGAAGTATCTCTGGTAGGGGGAGTAAGTCGAATTCTTCCAAGGGCAAGAGTGAAGAATCACTGTAGCTAAGAAAGGTTAAAAAAAAAAAAAGATAAAAACCAATCTCTCTGTCCCTAGAAGACTACCAGAAATCAGTCACGAGTCTAGACAAGTATATTGTACTGCAGTGATGGGGCAAGAAGCCCTTGGCTCTACAAGGATCACCAAAGATACATGGTAGAGTTTGAGGTGGAAAGGCAGTGGAAGAGAAAGATCACGGAGAAGGATAAATGCCTGCAAAAGAATGGGGCTTTGCCATCTAAAAGAAATTCTCTCTGACTTCACTACCTAGCTTATAAGCACAACATTACAAGAAACAACAGTTTACTGCTGGGTAAGGGGCAAGAGAATGGAAGGAGACCTCGTCTGTGGTGCAGATGTAGAGGAAACACTGAAACCTGAGGATGAAGTAAGATTAAGACAGCCCTCTTGTTTAAGCACAAAATAATTCTACTGTTCTAATAATTCTAGTGTTCATCAGAAATTAGGGAAGCTAGAAGACACTGCAGCAATGCCTTTAACGTACTGAACAAAAATAAACTGCCAATCCAAAAGTCTATATTCAGTGAAAATAATTTTCAAGCATGTGGTTGCATGATTTCTGACAAACTAAGGCTAAAGGTATCATTTCCAGCAGAGCTGAACTAGAATAAATCTTTTTAAAAAGTATTTCTGGCTGAAAGAATATAATACCATTCAGAAACTTGAATCCACACAAAAATTTGAAGATATCCAAAAATGGCTAAAGGTAGATATAGAAGATTTTGGTTTTCTAATTTCTAATTTACAATGGCTCTAAAAGAAAATTGAATTTCTAAAGCAAAAAATAGTAGCAATTATGTTGTAGGTTTATACCATATATATGAGCAAAATGTATGAAAACAATAGAAAAAGAGAAGAGACCGAAGTTGTAGTGATAATGAAGGAGTCTTTATACTGTACGTAAAGTGATATTATATTATTCGAAGGTAAATGGTGATCAGTTAGAGATGTACATTGCAAACCTTAAGGCAACCACTAAATTTTTATAGATACATAAATCGTTATTAAATAAGTGTTTATAGTTATTTTAATTAATACAAATAATTAACAACATTATAAGTATATAACTTAAAAATTAATTATCCATGAGAATTTCCCAACCTTGTTAGACAGGCCAACATTCAAATTCAGGAAATGCAGAGAACCTTAGTAAGATACTCCATGAAAAGATCACTTCCAACATACTTAATCATCAGATTCTCCAAGATTGAAATTGAAGAAAATATGTTAAGGGCAGCCGTAGAGAAAGGCCAGGTAACCTACAAAGGGAAGCCCATCAGACTAACAGTGGACCTCTCAGCAGAAATCCTTTAAGCCACAAGAGATTAGGGACTAATATTTAACATTCTTAAAAAAAAAAAAAAAAAGCAATTCCAACCCAGAGTTTTATATCCGGCCAAACTAAGCTTCATAAGGGAAGGAGAAATAAGATCTTTTTCAGACAAGCAAATACTGAGAAAAGTTGTTACCTCTAGACCTGCCTTACATTAGCTCCTGAAGTAAGCATTAAATATTGAAAGAAAAAAAAACGCTACCAACTACCCATAACAAACAAACAAATAAACAAAAAAACACAAAAGACACTTAATTACACAGACCAGTGGCACTACGAAGCAACCCCATAAACAAGTCAACAAAATAACCAGCTAGCATCATGATGTCAGGATCAAATCCACACATAACAATACTAACTTTAAATGAAACTGGGCTGAATGTCCAATTAAAAGACACAGAGTAGCAAGATGGATAAAGAACCAAGACACATTGGTGCACTCTCTGCAAGAGACCTATCTTACATGCAGTGACATATATAGGCTCAAAATAAAGGGATGGAGGAAAATTTACCAAGCAAATGGAAAACAGAAAAAAGGAGGGATTGCAATCCTAGTTTGTCACAAAACAGACTTTAAAACAACAAGGAACAAAAAAGACAAACGAGGACATCATGTAATGGTAAGCGGTTCAATTAAACAAGAAGAGTTAACTATCCTAAATATATATGCACCCAACCCAGGAGCACCCAGATTCATAAAGGCAGTTTTCAAATATTTTCTCCTAGTCTATAGGTTCCCTGTTTACTTTCTTAATAGTTTCTCTTGCTGAGTAGAACCCCTTTAGTTTAATTAGGTCACATTTATCAATTTTACATTGTTGCAATTGCTTTTGAGGACTTAGCCATCAATTTTTTGCCAAGGCTAACATCAAGAGGGGTATTTCCTAGGTTTTTTTCTAGGAATTTGATAGTGTGAGGTCTTACATTTATGTCTCTAATCAATCTAGGTTTCTTTTTTTTTTTTTCATTTTTTTTTTCAATCTAGGTTTCTATACACCAACAACATTCTAGCTGAAAGCCACATTAACAACACAATCCCATTAACAATAGCTACACTAAATGAAATACCTATCAAAACATTCAATCAAGGAGGCAAAAGATCTCTACAAAGAGAACTACCAAACACTACTGAAAGACATCAGAGTCAACACAAATAAGTTGAGAAACATTCTATGCTCATGGATGGGAAGAATCAATATTGTTAAAATGGCCATACTGCTCAAAATAATTTACAGATTCTGTGCTATTCCTATCAAACTACCAATGCCATTTTTCATAGTATTAGAAAAATCAATTGCAAAATTCCTATAGAACCCAAAATGAGCACAAATAGTCAAAGCAATCCTAAGCAAAAATAAAAAAGCAGAGGCATCACATAACATTACTTGAAATTATAATACAAGTCTACAGTAATCAAAACAGGATATACCAGTAGAAAAACAGACACATAGACCAATGAAATAGAATAAAGAACTGAGAAATAAAGCCACACATGTACCACCATGCGATCTCTGACAAACTCAACAAGAGTAAGCAATGGGGAAAAGACTCCCTATTCAATAAATAGTGAGGGGATAACTTGCTATCCATTTGCAGAAGAATGTAACTGGACCCCTGTCTTATGTACCATTGTGTGTGTGTGTGTGTGTGTGTGTGTGTATACATCATATCCAAAAATTAAGTCAAGTTTTGAGTCGTTATTTAACATGCACAGTTTCTGTCTGAGAAAATAAAAAAGTTCTGGATATGGATAATGATGATGGTTGCAAATAATTGTGAATGTGCTTAATTCCACTGAACACTATGCTTTAAAGTGGTAAAAGAAATTATTTATATTTTACCACAATGCAAATTTCCTAAGATATATAATTAAACGTTCTTCATATATACATTCTTAAATATGTGTATAAGAACATATGAAAGGTCAAAATCCCAATGGTCTAACATTCCATTTTAAGAAGCTAGGAAAATAATACCATATTTAACACAAAAAAGAGTAAATTAATTTAGGACAGGTATCAATGAAATAGAAAACAACCATAGACGAGAGAAAACTATAGACATCTGTTGCTTTTATTCTGAAGGTTAAGAGATTTGTTAATTACAATACTGATCAGGAAAAAAAAATCCACAATTCTAGTATCACAAACAAAATGAAAGACATCACTAAAGAATTTAAGAATATCAAAATGATAGGAGGAGGAATATTTGGACAACTATACTGCATTACATTTAACAAATTATATCAAATATTCAAACTTATACAGCTAACTAAAACTGATACGAGGACCCACAAATTCTAACTGGTCCCTGATCCATTATGTAAAATTTAAAAATATAAAGCCATAGTTTAACATTTTCTCTAAAGAGAATTCCACACTTAGACACTTTTAAGAGTGATTCCACAAAACTTTTAAGAAGAGAAATATTTTGCCAAATTTATTCATACTTTCCCATTTAATGAAATCAAAGGGGACACATCCCAGCTAGCTTATGAAACAAACATAATTTTGAAAACAAAATCAGACAAATAAATTTTCAGCAAATAAATAGGGCTTATGAAAACATATACAGAAATCTTAAATAAGACATTAACAAATGAATTAATTCTCTCATAATTAGTGCTTATATCAGAAATATAAGGTACATTCAACATCTTAAACTACTGATACTATCCTATTGATACAATTATAAATTATATAATAATAACAACATTCCAGGGATAATAATTTTACTAGATTATCCTTTGACAATAAAAATTTTTAATAAGCAAGAAGTAGAAACATTTCACACTAAGGATGAATAGCTACAAAACAACCATAGCTGATGTAGCCCTCCTGGTAAAATATTGAATCATATTGCCCTGAGCTCAAGGATAAAACAAGGGTGTCCTTTATCACCATCTGCTTTCCAAATTTTACTGGAGATTCTAGATGGCACAATAAGGCAAGGGAAATAAATAAAATGAATAAATGTTTTAAAGGAGGGTGTGAGTATCTCTACTCACAGACAGCATGATTGTCTACATAAAAAAATGAAAAACAATCTATTAAAACAAAAATTAATTTAGACAGGTCACTGTGCACAAGGGCAAAGTAGAAAAAATAAATGCATTCACTCTGCCTTTCACTTACACACACACACACACACACACACGCACAAACACCGTTGCACACCATATGCATACAAAAAGATGTATGAGGAGGGATGAAGTCCAATGCCAATAACATGGAGGAATCAGGGACGTTGGTGTAAAAAGGCTTTGAATCTTAGAAACCCTCCTGGGGTACACATCCAGTCTCAAGCACTAGTCTTCCATTCATCAACAAACTCCGTGCCCCAAAAACAGACAGGGAAAAGAAAGAGTAGAATATACATTTTTTCCGGTTCTCACAGAGCATTCACTAAGTTACATGATATTTTGGGCCATGACAAATCCTTAACATATTTAAAATAAGTTTCAAATAATCTTTCTTGTTCCACAACAGAATTAAACTAGAAATAAATAACAAAATATCTCAAAAATCTCTGAATACCAGTAAGTTAAATACCACATTTCTAAATATTTCATACTGAGTAAAAATAAAAATAAACATATGGCATATACAAATCCGTGAGATAGACCTAAAGCAGTGTGTAGAAGGAAATTTATAACGATATGTTGCAAATACTTTGATTTTTTTGTAAGTGGTTAAACATTTAGGACTATCATCTTGAAGAACAGACTCTTTATCATTACGACTTAATATTCTTTATCTTTACTAATATTCCTTGCTCTGAAATTCACTTTGTATAATATTGAATATTATTACTTCAGCATAATTTAGTGTTAGAATACACCTTTTTTTATCCTTTCACTTCAGCATATTTTGTCTTCATATTTAAACATGTTGTCTGTGACAATATATAATTGGGAAAACCTGAAAATTTCTTTTAATTGGGGTTAATTGTAATTAACTTCTAATTTGTGATGATTGATATGGCTTAAAGATTTTCATCTTGTTATTTGTTTTCAACTTGTCTAAGTAGTCATTTGGGTATCTTTCTTTTTTTTTCTCTAACACATTTTAGATTCATCAAATATTTTGAAATTGGCCATTGTATCTCCTTTGATGATTTTCCAGTTCTAAATCTTCATTTTGTTATTTTATTCATTGCTTTAGTATTTATAGTATGCCTCTTTATCTTCCATTTTCAAGTGATATTACAGCATTTCATGTATAAAAAACTTTCAATACATTTCAAAAATTACAATTCATTTCTAAGTTTCTTTTTGGCCTGAATCATAGTTTTATTCCATACCCAATTTTATTTATGTTAAAGTCTCCCAATACATCGTTGTTATTTTCTTCAAATAGCAAATTATCTTTAAATATATTTAAATGAGAAAAAAATATATTTACTAATGTTTTTATTTTTGAAGCACATCTTTACTCCACATAGATCGATATTTCTTACTCATGTAATTATTGTTCCTTTGATATTTCTTGTATTGTGGGCCTTCTGGTAATGAACTGTGTCAGAGCGTGAATAACTAAAAAAGACGTTATTTTGTCTTCACTCCTGAAATATGGTTTTTGCCAAGTATTGAATTCTAGTTTGACACGATTTTTTTTCCTTTTAATTCTTTAATGATGTTAATTAAATGTCTTCCCACTGGCATTTTTATTGAGGAAAAACTTTTGTCATATTTTCCTCTGTTCCTTTATACATGTGCTCCACTTACCCCACAGCTGCTTTAAAATTTGCTAATTATTACTGATTTAGGGCAATATGTGTAACTTGTACCTTAATATAGTTTGAAGACAGTCTATTTATTTCTGATTCTTGTGCTTAGAGTCTGATTGAGCTTCTTAGATCTCTGAATTTATACTTTTCATCTAATTTGGACAATTCCAAGTGCTGCTGAATATGCAAAAGAAAGAGCTAGAACTTTCACAGATTGCAGAAGAGAAAACCAAATTCTACAGCCTTTGGTAAAACAGCTTGAGATTGGCAGTTTTGTTTGTTTGTTTGTTTTTTAACAAAATTAATCATATACTTACCAAACAAATTAACAATGTTAATATTAGGTATTTATACAAGTGTTTTGGAAAGTTATTTTCACACAAAAATGTGCATACAAACGTCATAAGAGAAAATCCAGGAAATATACAAGATGCCCTTTAACTAGGAATGAAAACATTTAAACATTCAAAACCCTTTTGTGGAAAAGTTGACATTAAACAAAAATAAAAAGAAACCTATTTTTACCTATAACAGATATCTACAAAAACATCTACAGCCGCATTAAGGCAAACTAAGGCAAACTACTAAACACTTTCTGAAGCTAGGTAGAAGACAAGATTTCCATTCACTGCAACTGGCATACAATATTTTACTCAAGGTCCTAGCCATTGAATAAAGTAAGAGAAATAAAATAAAAGGGAGAGTTATTGAAAACAAAGAAGATGGTCTTTATTCACAGAACACGTAATTGTTTGCAATGAAAATTCAAGAGAATTTGAATAAAACTAGAATATATGAATTTATAAAAAATAATATGTGCAGGTAAGTGCAGTACATAATATCAATTTTATTTCTATTGCTAGCAAATAATTTTAAAATGAAGATTTTTTCTTTTTTATTATTTTTATTTAAGAGTTTATTTCAGCAAACAATGATTCATGAATCAAGCAGCACCTAGAACCAGAAAAGTTTCGGAGAGTACCACCCAGCAACAGGGGCAGGTAGCATTTACAGAAAAAAAATAAATAAATAAAATGACATGCATAAACATCTTGGTTCGTCATAGCTTGGCATTTGCCTTCTATGGAAATAGTCTGATCAGCTGGTAGCCTGTGATTGGCTGAAGTTTGGCTGCTGTGATTGTATGGGACTCAGCTATTTTTTACAAGAATATATGCTTAAGTTAGGTTGCAGTTTATTAACATACTAAATTAGGTTTCAGTTTGCTGTGTACAGAGGCAGCTTTAGGCCAAACTTATTTTTTTAACAAGTTGTTGTTGTTTATAATTTCAGTAGCTTTTAGGGTACAAGCAATTTTTGGCTACATAAATAAGTTATATAGGGGTGAAGTCTGAAATTTTTGTCCACCTGTCACCCTTGTAGTGTACATTGTACTAAATGTGTAGATTTTTTATCCCTCATTCCCCTCCCACTTGGCCCCCTTCTGAGTCTCCAATGTCCATTGTACCAATCTAAATGACTTTGCCTCCCCATAGCTTAGCTCCCACTCATGAGGGAGAATACACAGTACGTGGTTTTTCATTCCTGAATTACTTCACTTAGAGTAATGGCCTCCAGCTCTACCCATGTTGCTGCAAAAGACATTATTTCATTCTATTTATGGCTGAGTAGTATTCCACGGTGTACATATATACCACATTTTCTTAATCCACTCATTCGCTGATGGACAATCATAGGTTGGTTTCATATCTTTGCAATTGTGAATTGTGTTAAGATCAGCGTACAGGGCTCTTTTGCATATAATGACTTCTTTTCATTTGGGTAGATACCCAGTAGTAGACTGACACATTGAATGGTATATCTATTTTTAGTTCTTTGAGAAATCTCCATATTATTTTCCATAGAAGATGCACTGATTTACATTTCCACTGACACTGTGTATTTCTTTTCTTTCTTTTTTTTTTTACCACATCCGTGCCAGCATCTGTTGTTTTTTCACTTTAATTATGAGCCATTCTGGCTTGGGTAAGATGCTATCTCATTGTGGTTTTAATTTGCATTTCCCTAATGGTTAGTGATGTTGAACGTTTTTTCATGTTTTTTGGCAATTTGTATATCTTCTTTTGAGAACTGTCTGTTCATGTCATGTGCCCACTTGTTGATGGGATTAATTAGTTTTTAGTTTTTTTTCTTGCTGATTTGTCTGAGTTCCTTGTGGATTCTGGATATTAGTCCATTGTTTACACATATTTTGCAAACACTTTCTCTCATTCCTTTGGTAGTCTTTTTACTCTGATGACTATTTGCTGTGCAGAAGTTTCTAAGTTTAATTAAATATCATTTATTTATGTTTGTTTTTGTTGTATTTGCTTTTAGGGCAGTAGTCATAAATTCTTCGCTTATGCCAATGCCTAGAAGTGTTTGTTTTTTAAATAGGATTTCTTTTAGCATTTTTTAGGATTTTACGTCTTAGATTTAAGTCTTTGATCCTTCTTGAGTTGATTTTTATAGATGGTGAGAGATAAGGATCCAGTTTTATTTTTCTACATGTGGCTATCCAGTTTTCCCAGCACTATTTATTGGATAGGGTGTCTTTTGCCCAATTTATTTTTTTTGTAGGATTTGTCGAAGATCAGTTGGTTGTAAGTATTTAGCTTTTTCTTTCAGATTCTCGATTCTGTTTTACAAAGATATGGAGAATGAAAAGGCATGCCACAAATGGAAACAATGCATTTATAATTAATGAATTCTTAAAAATATTTATATAATGAACATACACAGAAATATTACCGATCAAAAAAGATAAATACAGTCCATTCACTTAAAATAAGATTAAAGGACAGGTACGGTGGCTCACACCTGTCATCCCAGCACTTTGGGAGGCCAAGGCAGGCAGACCACTTGAGGGCAGGAATTGAAAACCAGACTGGCCAACATGGTGAAACCCCATCTCCACTGAGAATACAGAAAAATTAGCTGGGCATGCTGGTACATGCCTGTAATCTCAACAACTTGAGTGAATGAGGAATGAGAATTATTTGAACCTAGGAAGTAAGGGTTGCAGTGAGCTGAGATTGCAAGACTGCACTCCAGTCTAGGCAGCAGAGCAAGATTCCACCTCAAAAAAAAAAAAAGATTAAAGTTTGAATAGAAATTCCCTAAAATGTATACCTAAGCAGCTAATTATATTATAAAACAGTATCAAGATCACTTGTATGTTATAAATACACATTTAATTCAAGAGATACAATCTCAAGAGAGAGTTGCTAAAATTGAAAATGTTTAAATAACCAGTCAAAATACAGGTGTAATGCTACTGAAACCCTGATACTCTGTAAATAGGGGCAAAGAGTCAGTATATTCATTTTAAAAGACTGTGTGGCAGTTTTCTAGAGTAAAACTAAACATATATAACAGTATTTGATGGTTAATTTTATATGTCAACTGGGCCACAGGGTGAAAACACACTTGGTCATTGGGGATGCCTGTGAGGGTGTTTCCGGATGAGATTAAAATCTGAGTAGATGGACTGAGTAAAGCAAATTTCCTTCCCTAATGTTGATGGGCCTCACTCAATCGATTGAAGACCTGAATATAACAAAAAAGCTGGAGAAATGGGAACTCTTCCTGCCTGACTGCTGTGAGCTGAGACATTGGTCTTTTCTGGCCTTTGGACTTCAATTGAAACATCAGTTCTTCTTGCGTCTTCAGCCTTCCAGCTTTTGGGCTGAAACATGCACCACTGGCTCTCCTTGTTTGCAGGTTTTCATATATAGGCTGGAACTACAAACAGGCTCTCCTGTCTGTCCAGCTTGTTAACCGAAGATTTTGAGACTTCTCACCCTCCATAATAATGTGATTTAATTCCTTATAATACATATTTCTCTTTTATTTCTGTTTCTGTGAAGGGCCATGCATAATATATACACTGCTATCAAGACATGCAGTACTGCTGTAACAAACACCTTGACAGGCAAAGGCGGCTTTGGACCTGGGTAATGGGTAGAAGCTGGAAGAGCTTTGAGGTACATGCTAGAAATATGGACATTAAGGGTAAATCTAGTGAGGTATTGGGGTAAAACCACCTTTGCAAAGATTATAGTGGTGACAGAAATCTAACATGGCTGACTCTATCTTGCTTCTAGCCTCACTGGCTGGCTGTCCTTGCTCATTCCTGGGCATAGGCCAGACTAACCATGGAAGGAATTTACTTTATAGTTGAACTTGGCAGCAAGCATAATTGCCCCTTCCTAAAAGTGATCCCCTCCTTGTTTAGTGGCTGAAACCACCTTCAGAAGACTAATGAAAGACGACAAGATTAGAATGATGGGAGGGAGATGAATTCTGATAAAACATAGTTTCTATAATCCCTTATTGCTCAGAAGCCATGTGACATTAACTAAACTCTTTCTTTACTGCAACACTATTGACTGAGTTAACTGGTTTTGTCTGTACAGCAGGCAGACAGATAAAGGGCATACTCATTTAGCATGGATGGAGGAAAAATGACAGAGGAGAAGATAAAGTCCAAATTATTGCACATAAGGCTGTGACTACTCCCAGGTTGATTACCCCTGGGGCTGAAAGAAAAGTTGTTTGGTTGAGGAGAGAAGCAATTTCCCTCCTGCCTGTTGCTTACTAGGAAAGGAAGTAAAGGTACAAATAGTAGAAAGCCGGAGTAGCCGTCAGACGCTCGTCAGGGCCTGAAGGTTAAAAGATAACCCCCCTACCGAGACTGGTGCTTGTGTTATCTACAACCTTGAGAATGAAACAAAGAAATGTTCCTCCCTCTTTTAGTCACCTACCCCACACTTGCCCAATCCACTTCCCGTTAAAGTTGTATCTGTTACAAAATGATTAACTGCCTTTGTTCAACTTCTCCAAGTTTGCTGTGACCCTTCCCCTTTCCTCCTTCCTGCGTGCACTAAATATGAATTAGTGAATCAATAAATGACAAGACTGTAAGGTCAGACACCCAATGGGCTATGACACAGTTTTGCCTCCGCTCTCCTGCTTAGAGTTACAAACCCTTAAAAAGGGAAAGGGGCTGCTCTTCCGGGAGCTTGGTTTCTGAGACGCAAGTCTGTTGAGGCTCCACAGCCAAATAAAGTCACTTCCTTCCTCACTCCGGTGTCTGAGAGGTTTTGTCTGCAACTTGTAATGCAACATGGTGAGGAGAGCATGCTTAGGACTCTTTTTCCAACAAAGGTTGAGTAGGAAACTGGGTTTCCGAACTCTCCACCCCAGCAAGTTCCCAGTCCTCTGCCTTCCCTGTCTCCTGGTTCCTGTGTGCTTGCATTATTCTATGGTTGAAGTTCAGGTAAGTGATTCTGGAAAAGGAACATCAATGCCTGGAAAACAGTAAGCTGCTCGGAGTGTCATTTCTCCTTATCAACTGAATATAGACATAGGCAATCCACATTTTTTAAGCCATTCACTTTGGGCCTATAGGCAAAATTTCCTCCAGATTGTCCAGACATTTAGAGGGCTTGATAATCCCCACAGGGTTTTCATTTTTGGTGTAAATATAGAAGATCTTAGGTAAGGCAGGCACGGACCATAGGCCAGTCTGTTTATACACTATGAAAAGCACACACAGCTTCTTTCACATTTATAAGGAGCATTGTAGCCCAGTGTCCAGCTAGAGTTGCGACAAGCAGGGCATTGGTGACCTTTACAGATGCTTTTGCTCATTCACAAGAATTTGATCCAGGCCTGTCCGGTGCAGGAATTGTGAGTATGATGCAGATGCAAAGCTGATAAGCAGCAGGACCTTGCATTCGAGGCACGTGCAGTCGCGTAGGGGATGCAGAGGATAGTACACAGATGGGCAATGAGAGGAGGACATGGCAGAGCGGGACACAAGAGCCCCCGCTTCCCATCCAGACAGTACCCGTGGATGGGGATCTCTGGACTTCAGACCCTGGCTTCTCAACAAAGATACATGAATCCATATAGAAGAAGCAGATCATGGTATAGACTTTTCAATCTCAAATACCAATTATGCCGATTGTGTCGTTATTCTTGACAATTAGCAAATAGCTGCTTATATTCTCAACTGGAAATATTACTAATTAGAAGTTATAATATTCTCATATTTATCAAATATATTCTAAAACCATTAAAACCCTTTGCTTGGAATATGAAAAATGTCTAGAAAATTTTGTTTTTAATGTGCACAAATAACAGAAGTTTTATAAGCAACACATTTACATTGTTTTGACAAAAAGAATGATAAGCACATGGTGATGGAAGCATTCCAAACATCCACCTTTGGAATATTCTCTCAATAGCATATTTCTGTCAAAAAGCCTTCACTTTTTACTCATTATTAAAATATTAACGTGTCATCATGTCTTTGGAGACTGAGCTAAATCTAAAGATCGTTCTCATAGGAAGGAGAAGTGTCAGTTCTGACATTTTGTTGGTTTTATTTGTGCTTCGTTATTACTATTACTACAATTTGTGGGCTATTTCCTTTAATATTTTTATGCCAAGATATTTATGGTATCAAGGATACTTTGACCTTCATAACTAGATTAAATGAAGACAATTGCATGCCAATTCAGATCAGTGTCAATGAATAAATTAAACATAAATGATGTTTATTGGTCGGGCGCGGTGGCTCACGCCTGTAATCCCAGCACTTTGGGAGGCCGAGGCGGGTGGATCACGAGGTCAAGAGATCAAGACCATCCTGGTCAACATGGT
>NW_016107959.1:142712-156634 GCF_001604975.1 Cebus imitator | reverse complement strand
AGGCGGAGGTTGCGGTGAGCCGAGATCGCGCCATTGCACTCCAGCCTGGGTAACAAGAGCGAAACTCCGTCTCAAAAAAAAAAAAAAAAAAAGATGTTTGTTATTTCTTTAAATAAAATTAATATACACATATGTATATAGATTTTCTAATATTGTTTTGAATGCAGCTCTCATGCTGTTGGAGCAAGTTCCATTTGCTCCAAAAAAGCCCAAAGTCCCACAATTAAAAATATTGGATGAAGATAAGATCAACAATATGTATGTTGCATTATCTACCAAGGCAGTCATACTGTCACCTTTGGAAGAAGCTGCTACAGTGTTTTGAAGATGTCAGAAACAAAAATTGTTAACTTCCGTCTAAATTGTGATTCCAGTCTTTCTGACATCTATTTTCAAATGAACCGAGTGTCCTTTGGATAAATTGGAAAATAATGTATCACAGGAAACAGTGGAAAGTACCTTAAATCCAGGATCATTGCTTGATCTAGTTGTTAGCAAAATAGTTAGTACAATGAAAGTAGGAGTTAACACACCATGTGAAGTAATTAACAGTAACACTAAGAAAAATGTTCTTACAGTCCCACGAATACTATGACTCGAATTAACCATATTTTTAGATATAAGTTTTTCAGAGAAAGGTAAACTATATGTGATTGGGTGTGAATCAAACAGTGAAATTCTGAAGAACTGTTGTAGGTCATGCAGCCTTTCAAAATGACCACACTGAAACAGCATAATTCATAAACCAGACACTGAGGAGTGAGAGGTAAGTTTCTGATGATGTTGGCTAGGTAATTCAGAAATATTTGGATCTTGCCAGTGGATAGAGAAAAAGTAAATGCTTTCTTCCTTTCCTCAAGGAGCTCACAGTTTAGTGGGACTAACAGACTTATACAGATCATTACATCATATTGTGAGTCACATTCACCTCTCATAGTGAGAAAGTAATTTCAGATAACTCTTAACAGAGAAAGTGGTGTGAAACTTAAAAGATAATAGACACATTCACAGCAGAAATGGATATGACGGTGCTCTGAGTATGGATGTGGGGAAGGATAATTAAAGTTGTGTTGAAAACATTAAAAGAACATGATACATTCAGAAAATGGTGAGATATCTGGGGTGAGATGTCTGGTGTGGTTGAAATATAAGTATTTATTTAAAGAGTATGGATAGATGGAATGAGAAAGATGGTTTGGAAGTGGACTGTGTGGATCCTTGTAGGTCAAACTAAGTAATCAAGACTTTCTAGTTATCCTACCTTATTCTACAGTCTCACTCTAGGAGAAGTCCCTGGGTTGATTGATAACAGGTATTTCGCACATACAATGGCCAATAATGATGCTTATCAAATGGTAGATCCTGGCTTTAATTAGCATTATGATTATGATTGACTTTCTGTCTAGTCCATGAATCTGGATTCGATTTTCTCTATTTATAAGCATTAGCTATATGGTCTACAAGAATATACAGATGTTGAAACACAGAGCAAAAATTTGATTCCTTCCTCTTTCTTAGCCACTTTTCTCAGACTCCCACCACTGTGAGTTTCTGGGTGGACATTCTGTACCAGCACTTCACTGAATATTATCTGACCCTGACATCTGCTAAGCATCAGACATACATGTGTACATTTTTAAAAATGTACTAGCAGTGGTAAAGAACTCAAAATTATGTACCTTATTTTCTTATAAACTTACTAATACTGACTTCATAGCATTATTGTCAGAGTAAAATGAAGCTATGAGGAGCTCAGTGAATGGTAATCCCCAACACTGCCACACAGTTTTATGGATTTGTACAATGGCCTGCTGGGTTGCTTCCTCCGGGGTGGAGCAGTTGTGATATGCACAGTACTCATGCCACCTGTTTCTGAAAGCAGAAGTTTCACCAAAGTGGCATATTATATTCAGCACCTATTACATTTCTTTAGAACTCTCAACAACTTCCTTGTGTTTGAAGGCTTTTCTCATCATCTTTCCAAGGGGTGAGCTACAAGTAGATCCACACAATATGAGCTGTGCCTCTGGCCAAGAATAAGAAGGTAGCTAAACAGATTTTTGTGAATTTAGAATTTAGTCTGAATTGTACTCTCTTTTTAGGTAGATGGACCAGTCACCTGTATATTTGGGGTAGCTTGTGACCATATTTTATGTTCAGTGTCTTAAAAAGCAGAAATGATCTGTATACAGCTAGAATTAAAATACTATATGAAGCAAGCATAGAAATAAGAATACGAGGACAACTTGGAATGTTTAGTGGGAATTTCAATTTCTCTTTCTAGGACTTGAAACTTAGCTGTATTCTTGCACCTTGAGATTCATGATTCAGCCATTATCTTCATATTTAGTCTCCTTCAGCTAAGTCAATGCACACATGCTTCTATTATTGAAAACGTAAAATGAGTTTGATGGTACAAGAATGTTTATGTTTCCTATCAGAGACTCAAACTAAGTTTCTACTATTTTATACAGGGTCCTGTACTTCAGACACAGGCTTTCACTTAAGTTAGTACTAATAACCATTTTCAGTAGCAACACTTTTTATATATAATGTCCATTGATCCGCTAAATTCCAAAAATTGATTGCTCACTAAGTTAGGTATTGTGATTTAATAGTCATATACAGTTTTTTAAAGATTTTTTTTTTTTTTTTTAGCTATGGGCACTTAAAACCTATTTTATTTATGTTTCGGTTAGTCAGATTATTTGCCACCAAGATAATTAGTCAATAAAATAAATAGTATTTACTCCTTTAGGATGATATCTTAGTATAGCCACATTTCTGAGACCCAGTGTTCTGAAAAGAAATTCTGAATACAGGGCTAACAATAGTACCATCCATAACTTCTATGCTTGGATGACTCTTTAATAAATATTCTGGCAATATTTTATCTCAAATACCTGGCTTCAGAACAGAAGCATTAAACTAAAATGTGTTAGACTATTCCCTCATTGACATCCCTCTTCCTCACTACAACCAACAAATAGGGTTAAAATAGTAAAACAGAAATACAGAGAACAATAATGTTTTGAATATACATGTCAAACTGTGCATTCACTCTTTGTTTTTGGAAAGAAACAGATAATACTTCATAACTATATCATCTGAGACCCATCAGATCTCTCTTGTAGATCCCGCTTGATTTTTCTGGCTTTTGATCATCACAATTTATTCCGCTTGATTCTCACAATTTTATATCCTACTGTGTAGACTTCGATTGCCCACATACCTATAAAATTGCAGTGTCATTAGGCAGCAAGCAAAACTATTCATTTGTGATGGCCAACAGAGGAGAGAACAAAATAAAAAACACTGATCTATAGCCTCTACTGGAAGAAAGAGGTTTTATATTGTACCTATATAGGGAAATCTTTTCTCAACCTTTGACAAATCTGGCTTGAAAATCACAACTCCTTTTCCTTTGTGGTACAACACAACACATTTCCAAGAGTCTTATGGAACAACTTGCCTGCTTTATCTCAGTTTGAATTCTTAAGGAAATGTTCATTTTATTTTAAAGAAATGCTAAATCAATCTAAAACAAAGTCTTTTGATGTGTAAGTATGAACAGTTCAAGGTTTCAACTTCTTCCTTGTTTAGGCTTGGGAGGGGGCAAGTATCCAGGAATTTATCCATTTCTTCCAGGTTTACTGGTTTATGTGCATAGAGCTGTTTGTAGTAATCTCTGATGGTAGTTTGTATTTCTGTGGGGTCAGTGGTGATATCCCCTTTATCGTTTTTTATTACATCTATTTAATTCTTCTCCCTTTTCTTTTTTTATTAATCTGGCTAGCAGTCTGTCTATTTTGTTGATCTTTTCAAAAAACCAGCTCCTGGATTTATTGATTTTTTTGAAGGATTTTTTTGTGTGTCTATCTCCTTCAGTTCTGCTCTGATCTTAGTTATTTCTTGTCTTCTGCTAGCTTTTGAGTTTTTTGATCTTGCTCCTCTAGCTCTTTCCATTTTGATGATAGGGTGTCGATTTTAGATCTTTCCTTGCTTCTCATGTGGGCATTTATTGCTATAAATTTCCCTCTAGACACTGCTTTAAATGTGTGAAAAGTTGTTGCTTAATTTGAGTAACTACTTTATTAACTGGAACAATATAGGGTGGATGAGTATTTTTATTTTTTCTTCAAGTTATTAACACTTAAATAGAGATGAAGTGAAGGAGTAGGGGAAGAAAAGTATTAAGAGCATGATAGATTCATAATTATTATATAATCAGCATTTCAGGAAATACCTGTGATGTGGAAGATGATGACAAGGCATGTCATAAGACTTAAGTGTTGGAAGAAGATGTGGCATGATAAGTGTTTCAGATAGAGAAGAGTAAGCAAAACTCAAAAAACAGAATACCATGGGGTGTATTAAAGAATAGCTAGTAAGTTTATATAGTTTTTGTTTAAGGCATAAACATGAATCAGATATGATCTAAAGGCGGAGTTATCTAGCAACACAAGAGGACTGATAAAAGAAAAAGTTCAGCTGAATTAAATTCAAAGGAGTTTAAGCAACGAACAATTCGTGAATCAGGCAGCCCCAGAATAACAGCAGATTCATAGAAACTCCAGCGCAGCCACGCGGTGGAAGAAGATTTTTAGACAAAAAAAAGGAAATGACCTACAGAAATCCGTACTGACGTACAGAATGGCTGGATTGGTTACAGCTCAGCATTTGCCTTATTTGAATACCATTTGAACACTCAGCAATGTATGAATGGTTGAAGTATGGTTGCTGGGACTAACCAAGACTCAGCTATCGTTACAGGTGCATGCTCCTATGTTAGCTTTTCAATTTTGTCTAGGTTAAGGTAGGTTGCAGTTGGTCCACAAGGACTCAAATTTAGAATTATGGAGTCTTTCTTAGGCTATATTCAGTTCACTTTAACAGGATGGATTAGAGGAAACACTGATTGCATATGATATGTCTAACATACTGCATGTAAGGCCCAAAATCACTGGCTTTTGTGCACTGGAAACTGTAGCTTATGGATGCTTCAGGAATATCAGCGTGGTGAGGAATTCTTAAAAGCATCCCTATTGCATCTGTCCATTCAGAAAATTTCCTAGGAAACATCATGGATGATTCCAGGTAACCAGTCACCTGTGGTAGTGTGTAACACAGCAGTTGGGGTCCAAAAATATAGCAACAATTTAAAGCAGTATCTCTTAAATTGAGTTACCCCAAGACACAAGGTGGTATAGGTATGTTGAATTCTTGAAAAAACTTGCACAATAGCAATAGTAATTACCATGCTTATATTGTGGAGAGATTTATTTTTTGAAAAACATCATCTTTCATATGAAATTAATATTGTGAATTTGAATTTTATTGCTTACATAAATATGTATTTGTAAAAATGTTTCAAGTTTATAGGTGAATAAGAGTGATGAGGATGAGTTTATTCATAGCTTTCTGATTGTGAATATTTAATTAGCCATTAAAATAAAAATAAGTCAACATCTGGAAATGTTTTGCTTTCAGTGTGATCCATATATTATTGTTCAAGTTTGGGGAAGAACAAAAACACAAACTGTTGTGTGCTTTCTGAGAAACACACTGTTTTAAGCATTTCAGAACCACCCTGGCACCATTAAATCCAGAGTAACACTAGCCAACCTTTATGCCATCTAATTCTGCAGTTATAATTAAGAAATAACTCTAAGTAAAATGACTGAATAATGCTAGCTCTTTTTTTTGTTGTTGAGATTGAACTGAGAAATTCCCAGTAGACCTATTTTTAATGTTGTTTTTAATTCCTCCTTGGATTATATTTAGCTACAATGATGGAACAAATATCCATATATGAGGTCCTGTGCTATATGCTGTCAAACTTAGGAGGTAGAATTATCATTGCTTTGTAAATGACAAGAATACGGCTCAGAGAGATTAAACTGTACAAGGTCACATAGTAAGAGGTATAGTTGACACTTAGTTGTAAATCTTCTGATCTCAAGTTCATTTATTTTTTCACTCATCATACCAGCTCCTTCAGATCAATATACTTCTTTCTTCTATTAAAAAATTAACGTAGCATAAACAAATTTTACTTTGACTATAGACTTTTATGTGTACCAAAAAATACTTTAACTTACTAAGGATTGGGTACTTTAATTTTCAGACATTAGTAACCTACCACAGGACTTAAACTTTGAGTCTTTCTAGTTTCTCAAATATGTTCATTTTTATTCTGCCATTTTTTCTTGACTTTCATGATTAATAGCACACGTTTCTAAAACTACAAGGACATTGAAAATAAACCTCTTCTGACTTTAGAAGGCAGCATTATATGAGAGAATTTCTCTTGTCACAAAGAACGTCGCAACAATAGAACCTTTGGAATATTGAGAATTCAAGTTAAATTTATTTATTCAAACAAATCAATTTTCTTAAAGATTTAACACTTTTATGTTTTCTTGCATCTAGGGACCTTTTAAAAGGAGGGCTTACTTAGTTGGATGAATTGAAATTTTTCAAGATCGTAACAGAAGTTTATAAAGATGCTCAAACATGTTTTAAATACTCCTGCCTGTTTTCTTTGCTCTCTCATTGATTGAAATAATTCATGTAGCAGTGTCAACAAATGTAATATTCATGTAACGATGCCAACAAATCTAATATTCATGTAGCAATGTCAACAAATCATAAAATTCTGCCTAAAATATTAAAATTGACAACTTTATTATTATAAAATAAATTGTCACAATTGCCTTCTTTCTGCCACCTTGCTTTACCTTGCTTTAATTTAGGTATTAGCAATCTGTTTCTAAAATGTATACGGAAATGTAAATAACCTGATTGAAAGTCTTACCTCACACCATATACAAAATTAATTTGGCATGGATTATACAGACTCGATTCAAAACCTAAAGCCCATTAGCACTTGTTTCATTTTAACATGGTAACTGAACAAGAAGCTGTTTGGAATTGGCAGAAGTCAGACAAATGACCAATCTTACATGCTCACTCTTCCTCTCTTGAGCTATTATTTATATTCAAATTAAATACACATTGTTTCTCTCTGTTTATATCTATGCACTTATTAGATTCTAGTTTATAAACTGCACATGCTCAATAACTTTGAGAAAATTTACTGAAAAGGAAAAGATAAAATATTTCTATTAAGGCCTGAGGTTATTTTTAAGCTGGCCCATAGAAACAGGTTCAGGTAAACTGTCTAAAAAAGCAAAGTAGGTGCTTATGAATAGTATTCAATGCCTAGGATAAACGTCTAAAGAGTCTCAGTAGTACCGCTAGCCAGCCAATAAAATATAAACTCCATATAGAACCGTTTCCAGCTTAGAAACAGTCAAACCAATGACTTCCATAACAATCTACCCGCATATTTTATTCAGTCTCTAGAACATGGAAGCTTTAAAAGTGAATTGGCTAAATAGGCAAGAATAGGCAAGAACTTCTGAAAGTTAACATGTTAATGATTAAAAACAGTAAGTACAGGTTAGTAATTACCTGGGTAATTAACTGAAGCCTTATTCTATTTTGATAAGACTTACTTGCTTAATTCAAGCAGAACAAATTTTGGTTAAATTACCTAGATAATTATGAGATATTTTTACTTGAGAAGTGTAGAACTTGTCTCGGCTGTAAAACTAAATATATTATTACTAAAAGGATAGCCAGGTAGAATTCTAACTCATATTACTGTATGCTTAAGATTGATTTCACGACAGCAATTCCCAGTTAGCACATTTTAAAAATCAGATCCAGTTATATCTGTATTATGATTTTTCTACCTTATGGACTATTTTGGAGGGATAAGCCATCAATACTAAGAGTGCGAATGAGAGCTGGGGAGGGAGCCGGAGGGGAGGAACATGTACACCACGTTAACACAGAGGCTATATTCCGGCTTGGACTGTTCTTTACTACTGTCCCTAAAGAAAATGTTCATTCTGCTGCAGCTAACTAGCCTTCATCTTCTACACCAAATACTATTCCATGCCACGGAAGTGCTATGCAGTAACTCTCCCAAGTAGCGCTTTACACGGCTTAAAAGCCTTTAAAATCTCTAATCTGAAGCTGTCACAGTAAAGACATGTAAACACTTAAGAAAACAAAAATGTAATTACCTGATGAAGACATCTATGTCCATGGAATGGGCCCGTTTGTCACTAAAACCCGTGCTGGTTAGGATTTGCTACAGTTTATCTGCTATGCTGAAATCTTCCGGTATTATCTATCAATATAAGATTCAGAAAAAAATAAATGGCATGTATTAAAAAAAAAAAAACCCTAAAACTGAAAGTCATAAGCTACCAAATAAGAAATAAGTTATACTTAATCACATTAAAATTTTTTGTTCTCCAAAAGCTAAGATAATGAAAAAGATTGGAAAAAGTGTTTGTAAAATGTATGTCTAATAAAGAACTTGTATTCATAATATGCAAACAACTTTCAAAGCTCAACAAGACAATCAGCCTGATTTTTCTAAATGAGCATATAATTTTAACAGACACTTCACAAGAGAAGATATAGGAATGACCATTAAATACATTAAAGGATGCTCAGCACTATTAGTTGAGAAACCACAATGAGGACATAATACACATATATTAAATTGCTAAAATAAAAAAGCCCAAACTTACCAAGTATTTTCAAAGAAGCAACTAAAAATTTTATATATTTTTTGGTAGAAATGCAGAAATATTGAACAGTTTCTTAAAAAACACAATTGTAATACTACCATCTTACTTAAAAAAAAATAAAACTGTATGTCCACACAAAGACCTGATTACAGAAGGTTTATTTATAAGAGCCTCAAATTAAAAAAAAAATATCCATCAAAGGTGAATGGATAAACGAACTGATATATCCACACAATGGACTACTACTCAGCAATAAAAAGAATATACAACAACATGGATAAATCTCAAATGCATTATGCTAAATGAAAATTCCCGGCAACAGACTATATTCTATACAAATCCATTTATTTCAAATTTGAAAAAAAGGCAAAACTGACAGAAATAGATTAGTGAGGGTCAGCTGCTGGGGTCGAGATGGGGTTTAATTGTATGTAAAGCAATATGAGGAATGCCTTGGGGATGATTAAAATATTTATTTTTGGTGGATTTTGGTAATGATAGAAGGACCATGTACATCTGTCAATATGCACCCACTGTTCAATTAAAATAGATGAATTTACCATATGTAAATTATACTCAATAAAACTGATAAAAGATAATGTCTCATTCTATGTGTAAAATATCATTGCAATGAAAATAATTTAAGTTCTCGAAACACAAGCTTTGAAAATTCTCTCATATTCCCTGTGAAAGAAAAATATCTTGGGCCCCAAAAATCACTAAGCCAAATGGAAAATTCAAGATGGGAACTGTTTAGGACAATACTGCCTCCCATTTTATTCAAAGTCATGCCTCTACTCACTGAGATTAATGCATATCTGATTGCCTCCTTTGGAAAGGCTAATCAGAAACTCAAAAGGATCCAACTCTTTTGTCTCTCACCTACCTGTGACCTAGAAGCCCCAGTTGTCCTGCCTTTCTGGACCTTACTAATATTCATTTTACATATGTCAATTGATGTCTCAGGCCTGCTTAAAATGCCTAAAACCAAGCTGTGCTCACAAGTCCTCAGGATCTCCGGAGTGTAAGGTTTGAAGAAAGAAGAAACACGAAAAGCGACTCAGCAAAGACAGGTTGATTTTGGATAAATAAAATGAATAAAAGCTGCTTTGCCTTGTCGTCTGCATGGACAATCATTATTTGAAAAAAGTTTGAGGAGACCACATCAGGACGAAAAGAAAAAGGGTGGCTGAGGTTATCTAAAACAGATTTCTTCAAATACGCTTGTCTATAAGCATTTCAAATGTAAAATATATAGAGTATTTGTATTTTCTGTTGTTCTATTACCGGAAACAGGTCTTGATCCAGACCACAAGAGAGGGTTCTTGGATCTTGCACAGAAAAAGAATTCAGCGCAAGTCCATAAAGTGAAAGCAAGTTTATGAAGAAAATAAAGGAATAAAACAATGGCTACTACACAGAGAGAGCCGCCCTCGTTTTACCCAGCCCCTGCTCAAGATGGAGTTGCTTTGGTTCAAATGCCTCTGACAGTTCCTTAGTAAATACAGCATAAATTCTATTTTTTACACCTCATATTTTTGTTTAATTAGGAGATTTTTTCTAGTTATTACCAAAGCTGATCACAGTTTACATCTACCTTATGTAACGTCCATGCCCATGTTTCTGTCTCCCTCTCTTCTTTCTTCCACTCTCCCCTCTTTCTCTTCCACAGTGCGGTATGGGAGTACAGGAGAGAATTTTTCAAGCATGCAGAAGTCGCCACAAAGAGCAAGACTGAGCAACACTGAGGACTCTCAAGAACCACTGCTGAGATACATTAACGATCAGGCACTTCCAATTGAGTGCCGTCAATTGTCTCCTCCTGGCTAAAGCCTCGTTTTTTATTATTGTAAATACAGAAGTCAAATCACAATTACTGAGATTCTGCAATTAATGTGTTTAAAATTAATACCAGTTGTAGTAGCTGAATTAATTACAGAATGCATCAGCCGCCAAAATTAACACCCAAAAAACCATGCTTTTCTCTGTCCAATTCACATATCTGCTCTGAGGGCCATCAGTAAGAACAGGTCCTCAGTCTCTAGCTCCAGATGCATTGCCTTTCCACCTCACTCCTCCCTGCCTCTGGAAATGCTCAGATCTCTCGTCCCCACGAGGCAGTCAGGTGATATTCATCAACTACCATCCTGGTCCCAGCTCTCCAGCATTGAGAATCAGATACATGAGTATTTGAAACTGATAAAAAAAAAAAAAAAAAAAAAAAAAAAAAAAAAAAAAAAAAAAAAAAAAAAAAAAAAAAAAACTACTAAACTAAAAACCTTGAATTATATTTACATATAGTTATATCAAAAAGAAAAATACCTCGTTAATATCTTGGTTAGTGATATTGGCACTTTTCATTTAAATAAATGAACCCAATAGATCAATGAAGTACTAAATTTAGTTTGTCACAGTGTAAAATCATTTTATAAACAAATTTTAATTACGATCTATAAGATACAATTCTACCTATATAGCAATAACCATATTTTAAAAATTGGCTACTATCTTTGGACACCACAGACAGAAAACATGAGGGTTTCAATTTAAGAATAAATTAAACATGTATTTGCTGAAATTAAGCCGGTAAGGGGGCATACGTGATACAAAATTGGTCGAGAAGATGCAAAAATAATTTATGGATTTTATTAAACTAGTTTAATAAACTAACAAACTAGTTTAATAAACTAACCAACTACTTTTATATATCTGTTAAGTTTCATAATAAAGAATTGAAAAATAAAATATATTGGTCATGTTGGATATAAAGGTAACAAACATTTATGAAGAAATGAGAGCATGTGTTAAGCCCACAGTTTTATATTCAGGCAAAACCCAAAGTATAGCAGGTCGCAATGTAGTTAACAATAAGCACAGGTTTGAAATAAGCTTGGACTTCTCTTGCTTGTCCAGAGGTCATCATGCTCTTAAATTTTCAGGACAATACTTGAATCTTACCTCTCAGATTTTAAAGTAGAGCTATACTTGGGCATTATTTTCATATGCTAAGGTCATGTTTCTGACAAGTCTTTTAAAATGTCTTTGATGTCTTAGTAACATAACACACACATATGTTTTGAATCATCTAAAATAAATACCCATTACTGGAGTGTGCATAACAAAAATTACTAGCTCTCTATCCCATCACTTCCCACCGTACAATCTCACACGTCTACATTCAACTCATTTTCCTATGTTATCTGGTATTCAACTCACTATAGCTCTAAACAATATGTTTGCACGTTTTCTATTGCTTTATTATTATGAAAGCAAAATTTAGCTCCCTTAATACTCTCCACTCTCATGTGTCACCCACACCCTGCCATCCTCCCAAGATGAGTCCAAATTTCTGATTAAATAGCTTATAGATTGCCTATTTCTCACCCCTGTTGCTTCTAAGTGAATGGAGCTCTATTAGAGTTACTCTTGGCCTTTTATCCTGCTGCTTTACTCACACCACACTAGGAGAGGTACGTGACATTTGAAATATAAATTCAGAAAAATAAATGACACAGCATGTTTTACTCACCTCTGCCTTACTTCGGAATGAGAATTCCACAGGAAGAATTGCTCCAAAATTCTCCTTCAGGGTTTGCTTTGTTCTCCTTCAGGAGGAGGACTTTCTTATGCAATGTTGTTATGACTGGGTGAGGGAGCCTGCCTGTCATTCAGTTAGAGGTCCATTTTGCTCTTGCGCTAATCTATGTCCTCCACTTTTGCAAGTAAAAATAGTGGTATCTGCCCTCTAATCCAATATTCTTTATTTCTCAATTTGTTGAAATTCCAGGTGGAAAAAAGAAGGGGCCATTTATTAGACCCATCAGAAATCCATATAGAAGGGTCTAATAAATAATAAATATATATTATTTAATTATTATCATTCCACAAAATATATTCACTGAAGATCAAGGTATTAGACTATGACCATATTTCCTCTTTCATACAAATTTTTGTTTTTCATAAAATAATTTATGTCTTCATTTTTTCTTAGTCATCCATGTACTTTTTACTACTCATTTATACGATTTAAAATTCCTTGATTTCTCTTCCAAAAGATAAATTTCATGTAGCAAATGTTTGTCATTTTTATTTTTATTTTATATTATTATTATTATTATTATTGAGACAGAGTCTCCCTCTATTGCCCAGGCTGGAGTGCAATGGCGTAATCTCAGCTCACTGCAACCTCTGCCGCTGGGGTTCAATCAATTCTCCTGCCTCAGCTTCCCGACGTAGCTGGGACTACAGGTGTACACCACCACACCCAACTAGTTTTTTTGTATTTTTGTATTTTCAGCCTCACCATATTGGCCAGGCTGGTCTCGAACTCCTGACCTCATGATCTGCCCGCCTCAGCCTCCCAAAGTTCTGGGATTACAGGCGTGAGCCACTGCACCTAGCCTGTCCTTTTTATTTTTATAGAGCCCTCCTTTCTAGAGCCTTATAGTCTCCTCTTCCAATTTGGACTGGTTACTCTCTAGGCCTAATGTACAGTTGTTATCCTAAATTTTAATTTTTATTTTCTGTTAGTTCAATGTGGATTCACTGTGTCTTGGATCTCATTTCTCCTTTTTCTTGGTGTATCAGTGACTTTGGTGGAGCACATTCTCAGAATAATTTATAAAAATTGTACTTGGTAATTTCCTGAGACTTCAAATATGGAGAATTTAATGTTCTACATATTCAATATATCAGAATAGAATAAGGATAGAATTTTATATGAGAAATTATTTTTCTTAAGCATTTTGAAAGTTTTACTCCAGTCTGTTTTATCTTCCACTGCTGCCACTAAGAGATACAACACTGTTCAGATCCTATTTTTTTTCATATGATCCGCTTTTTATCACTTGAAATTGTGAGACATTTTTATTACCTATCCAACATTCATTCACTCTAAATTTGTTTAAATATTTATTCCATCCACATTTTTATAGGGGTATCCTGATTTGTTTAAGCCAAGCAGCATATGAGAGTGTGTGGCATAAATTACCCTCTTAAAGGAAAGTACACGTGCATATCAGTGAAGGAGAGGGCTCTCACTCTTCTTCTGTATGTGAACTATAAATCTCGTATCCCTCATTGTCACCACAAGCTGTCTTGTGAATATTAAGGAAACTAGACTTAGGGAGATCCACAGGAAGAAGTAAGGGGCAGACAGCATCAGGGTCCTTGATGACCTCAACTGAGCTTCTAATCATTCAATTACTGGAACCTACTCTACTTTTATAATGTCTTTTACTTAGTACGATAATAAATTTGATTTTTAATTAAGCAACTTTGAGTGAGAATTTTCTTTTCTTTTTCTTTTTT
>NW_016107959.1:128031-142672 GCF_001604975.1 Cebus imitator | reverse complement strand
TTGGTTTTCAGCCTGAAGCATCCTGATTGCTAAAGAAAGCTTTAAAGATTTTCTCTTTATCATTAATATCCTAAAATCTTTTGATTATGTCTCAGATTGTCAGTCATAATCCTTCCTTTGCTATGCATTTGATAGCCCTTTTCAACATAGGAACTTACACACTTTGGCTGTAGGAAATACTTTCTTGTATCTTTGTTGCCTTTATTTTTTCCCTCTGTTTTCTCACTTTTGACTGTCAACATAAACAGGAAAAGAAAGTCAGAAAAGCATTTTTCTTGTATCTTCAATCTCTCTTGCTCTATCCTTGCAACTTTTCCGCAACTTGGAAACATATTCAAATGTCCACCATTTAAAGAAAATTATTCTAAACTCCACTTTCTCCTCCAGCCACCACCATATTCCCTTCTTTGTCTCATTGTCAAATTGTTTTAAAAGTACTATTTTGAATGCCCATCCTAAATAAGTAGAAATGGGGATTAGTAAAAGGCACAGAACTGCAAATGGGCTGAAGCTTTAAGAGCTGAAAGCAAGAGCAGGTAAGAGTATGGGATAAGTCTACATTAGATGTCAATAAGTTGTGGTTAAGATAATGAGGGTCTCAGGTTAAATGGACCTGTTTACAAACTCCCACGCTGTCAACTGATGACCTGTCAAAATGGAGAAGTGCTTTATGTAAACCTCTATTTCATTTCATGAAATTGAGGTCATCGTATTGCCTACCACAGGATGTCAAAATCAGAATTCAGTTACAAGCTAAGAGCTTAATAAATGTTACTTGCACTTACTACTATTATCAGAGGCTGATACTATTAACATGAAGCAAAGAGAAATCTGAAGTACAACATTCCACACCAAGCAGGCATGGAGGTCCAGCTAATTTCAACAATGAGGTAAAGAAGCTAATAGGAAGCAATGGAGCACTAACTAAAGACTGTAAGATTGAACTAACCTCATTTAGTTGGCAGAGAGATGGAAAAACCTGAAGGTTTGCCTGGGACACAGAGACAGGACATTCATAGAGCTTCTCCAACATCTGCTATCAGAGCCAAGAACCTCCATCTGCAATCTCCTCCCACAATGGGAGCAATTCTAGAATAAACTAATATTTCAATGGTAAAATATTCTTTTCTGTTTGGGACTATTGTGAATATGAAAGGTAGATTCTTGTGATCATTCCTTCAAACTATACACTTAATAATACACTCTATAATAAAATGACCATGATGTTGTCTTGAGTAAAAAATCACCTAGATGGTGTTTTCTACTTTCTAATTTAAAATACCAGGAAAGTTAGCTAGGATGTGATGCAACAAGAAGTGATGTTGGTTGCTTATGAAGAATAGTAACAGTGAATGAAGGAGTGAATGAAGGAGAATAGTAGTTTTTAAAATGTAGATGTTAAGCCCGGGATGAAGGAGAACGGCTAGCTGTTACCTAATTGTACATTAGGTAGGTTTATCAGTACGGTTTTTATAGTAGAAGACAGAAATTTGTTTAATTTTTGCTGTGATCTATTTGTCCACAAATTCTTGTGTTTTAAATGCAGAATTCAGAGGATTTAAAGAGCACTACACATTTTTTTGTGAATCATAGATTGCTCTTTGCTACACTTAATATCATAAAGATTTCAATTCTCCCTAGATTACTTTGTAGATCGTACTCAATCACAATACAAACTTGCTTCTTTCTTTCATGTCTGTTCATTTTAGAGTGTTTTCACTAGGAGTGGTTGATAAAATAATGCTGAAACTAATTTTAAAAATACAAGTTTGTGAGACTATATAGAATATACCTTTAAAATAAAATCATTGAGAGGATATTTATCTAAATACCAAAATAGTTATTAGCACTACAGAAATTAAAGCAATGCGCTAGTATAGCACTATCAACAAATAAGTAGATTGGAATAGATGGTCCATATATTTACCCAGGCAAAGAATGTAATATAGGAGATAATATTGTTTGTACTTCAAATAGGGAAAGGAAGATTAGTCAGTCAATAAATGTTTTTTGGTTAATAGGTAACAATTTTGGAAAAAGCAGGTATACTTTAATGTTAGGAGCTAAAGCATAGCCATATTCAGCCTACTATAATAATGAAGAAGTAAAGATAAAGACATATTCAACAGACTTGTAGACGGAAATAGAAATGAGAGGTCAAGAGAGTGCACATATTTTCTGATCATTGGTACCAGCATATATATATATATTCACACACACATATGTGCATATATATATATATGTATATATATATATATATATGTATATACACACATATATAAACACACACATATATGTATGTATATTACACACACACTACATGTAGTAACATATACATAGTACACAAAAATATAAGTATATATCATAAATATTAGTGTATATATAAGTGTAACACTAATTGTATAATAATATATACTAGTGTGTATGTGTATATATGAGTAACTATATAAACCCATATATAATATATACATAAATATATGGTATGCATACTTACATGTATACATGCATACATACACACACACATATATGTGTGTGTGTGTGTGTATATATATATATATACTAAAATGTAAACATAAGAAAAATAACTTTAAAAAATTGGTCAAAGAATATGAGCATACTCCTCATGAAAGTGTATATAAAAACAGCAAATAAAACATGAAAATATTTTCAGTGTTATTCATCATTAATAAAAATGAAACTAAAAACTGCAACGTGATAACCCCAAACCCGGTAGAATTCCTAAGATTAAAAACAATAACAACAACAATATCCAGTGTTGGAGAGCGTGCAGAACAATTGGAAATCTCCTGCTTTGCTGGTAGTAATGTAAAATGATTTGTAACTTTGGGGAAAAAAAGGCAGTTTCTAATATACTTTAAACATTCACTTACCATATGGTGCAACAATTCCCATCCTACTTACTTAACCAAAGGAATGAACTGCTGAAGCATACAAACAGAACTATTATTTTTAGAGAGGCAAGACAAGCAAAAAAACGTTCATGTGCATCGTTCCCTTTATATGAATTTTTAGAATGTTCAAAACGAAGCTATGGTATTAGAAGACATATGAGATTGTTTTCAGAAGGGTGAGTGTATTAGACTATGAAGTGGCATGGAACAATTTTTGTGATGGGAATATTCTCTATCTTTATTGGGGTAGGGTTTACAGGTATTTATATATTTGTCAAAATTCATCAAACTGTGCTCTTACAGTCTACGTATTTTATTGTATGTAAATTATACCATACCACAACCAACCGATACAAAAACAAAACAAATAGAAACCAGCAAACATAAAACTAAATAGGACCACCTAGGAAAATGGTTTTGATTCCACACCGGAGACTGAGGAGTGACTAATGAGACAAAAGGCAAGCCAGGATGTAGGCTCCTTAAAGCCAAATGAAGTAAAACTTTCAAGAAGAAGTGACTGTGTTTATAAGATGCATTAAAATAACTGGTCGTTATTATTGAAGTATGCAGCAAAATCTTCATCGGCGAAACCTGATTGGAAATGGTGCAAGGGTAACAAAAGGAGAGACATGGAGACAAGTATAGTTAACAATTTTAAAGAGCTTTTATCTAAAAGAAACAAAAAAATAGAAGGACAGCTAGGGGGATATGTGGTTTCCAGATTTTTTTTAGATAGAACATTTTACATCATATTTGTATGCTGATGAAAATGTTCCAGTGAAGAGAAAAATGGATGATGCAGTGGAGAGCAGAAAAATGGTTAAGCTTATATTGGAAGTAATGTAATGAATATAGTGCAACTACTATTTATACCAACAGCATCTAGCCCACTACATATGGCATGCAGAATGCTTAATAAATATTTAAGCAACAAAAGAAGAAAATTCATATGCATTGGTTGCTTATAAGAAATGATAGGAGAATAGAATAAGAATCTTGTTTCTGGCTGAGGAAATGTAATGAGATCAAGATATATATATATTTAAAAAGAGGAATTGTAGAAGAAAAAACAATGTATAAACCAAAACAACGCTGAATTACATGAATTGTACTAGTACTTATTTTTTATCTCTGCTACTTAACGCCAGTATTCCAGATTTCTATTGTGCTTTGTAATTCACCATTTCTAGAGCAGGGACATCAAAGCACAAAAATGTCTACAAATGTAATCATTTATCACAACCTACATGGCTAATATGGTCCAAATTACCCTTAAGCTCTTGCTTTAAGATCCATAAATATCCCTAAGGAAAAATTCGCCGTGGGGCACTCAGCCCTCTCTTGCTGAGCTGCCCCACCACACTCTTCTGCAGCATTCTTTCTAACAAAACTTTCCTTTTCAAAACAACGCCGTTGTCAGTAAATTCTTCTTACTACCCATGAGTCAATCACTTTTCATTACCAGGGCTCTGAAACCTCGCCCGGCATCTTGGTGGCTTCTATGGGTACTTTACTGGAATTTTCTCTTCCTTTTTCTCCTGCTTCCCTCGATGTTCTGGTTCCTTACCCCTGAGAACTCAAGTTCCCTGGCGGAGGCAGGTCTTCAGTGGGATCCTGAAGCCCTAGAGGAGAGATAACTGTCTTCCCTTATGGGTGAGGAAATTGCCAGGATTCTTTTCTATTTTTGGACTGCCAGTGAACCAATTTAAGTCCTGTTTGGCAATTGATGGTTTCTAGCTGAGGACTATTTCTTGGTGTTACCTGAAGGCCAAGACAAAACAGTTATTTCATTATTGCCCGTCAGGTGGCAAGTCTAGTTTCACTTTAACACTCTTATAAACCTGTGTGCACAGACAGACTCTACTGGTTGTGAATCCAATTTTGGATTCAACTTTGTCACAAATATCACATCCCAAGATACAAGTGAGTTCTCCTTTACATTAGCTTTGAACTGACCCCTCAAGAAAGGGTCTTACTGGAAAGGTCATCCAGGCAAAGGCAGACCCTCTATCTGTGGTGGAGTCCCCCCAGATAAAGTGAACCAATGGGAAAAGAGAGGTCCAAAATGCCTCAGGGATGCCTCAGAGATCTTGTAGCTCCTTATCTAAATGCTTTACACACCATAAAATCATACTATGGGAACTTACCACCTCCCTTGAAATAACCTTAGCAAAAACTGGCTCAAGTGTATCAAAACTAAAGAAATCTTCAGACTCACTAGCAGGAATAGTTTTTGATTATAGATGAGCACTAAATTATCTCCTGCCTGAACAAGAAATCTGTCCTATCATCAATAAAACCTACTGCACCTATGTTAATGTGTCTGGAAAAGTAGAAATTGATGTCTAAGAAATTTTCAAACAAGCCAAATAGCTATACACACTTTCCCAAAGTAACCAAGACTGAACCAAAACCTTTATTAATTAGTTTATAAAAATCACTTGGCTTCTTCCATTCCTTGGACCTTTATTCCTCTTCATTATTCTTTTAATATTTGGTCCCTCCCTTTTTAACGATCTCATTAAGTTTATATCTTTCATATTACAACAATTCCACCTGCAAGTGATTACGCAATCACAATAGCAGCCTGCAACAGCAACGTCCATTTATATGAGGCTGGTCTTACCCCCGTGAACAAGTTTTTCACGACCTTCCATTGTCTTCGTGACAGAGAGCAAGAAGGGGAAAAATGCAACTTATCCCCTCAACACTCACGTGCAGCAAAAAATACCCAGACTTGATGCCTAATGTGGTTTGCCTGTGTCCCCACCCAAATCTCAACTTGAATTGTATTGCTCAGAATCCTCACACGTTGTGGGAGGGAGCCAGGGGAGGTAACTGAATCATGGGGGCATTCTTTCCCATGCTATTCTTGTGATAGTGAGTAACTCTCATGAGATCAGGTGGATTTATCAGGAGTTTCCACTTTTGCTTCTTTCTCATCTTTCTCTTGCTGCTGTCAAGTAAGAAGTGCCTTTTGCCTCCCACGATGATTCTAAGGCTTCCCCAGCCATGTGGAACTGTAAGTCCAATTAAAACTGTTTTTGTTCCCAGTTTGGGGTATGTCTTTATCAGCAGTATGAAAATAATACAGTAAATTGGTGCCAGTAGAGTGGGGCATTGCTGAAAAGATACCCAAAAATGTGGAAATGGCTTTGGAACTGGGAAACAGGCAGAGGTTAGAACAGTATGGAGGGCTCAGAAGAAGACCGGAAAATGTGGGAAAGTTTGGAACCTCCTAGAGATTTGTTGAATGGCTTTGACAAGATCCAGGATGAGGTGGTCTCAGATGGAGATGAGGAACTTGTTGGGAAATGGAGCAAAGGTGACTCATGTTATAGCAAAGAGAGTGGCGTCGTTTTGCCCCTGCCCTAGAGATTTGTGGAACTTTGATCTTGAGAGAGATGATTTAGAGTATCTGGCAGAAGAAATTTTTAAGCAACAAAGTATTCAAAAGATGATTTGGGTGCTGTTAAAAGTATTCCATTTTAAAAGGGAAAAAGAGCATAAAAGTTCAGAAAATTTGCAGCTGGATGTTGCAGTAGAAAAAAAAAAACTATTTTTTTGAGTTGAGAGTACAGATTGGTTGGGTTGGAGACGGAATCATAGGGAATTGAAGCTGTCTTCTTGTGCCGAGTCAGTTCCTGGGAGATGGCCACAAGATCAGCTGAGGCAGTTTATCCATCTGAATGGTACTAGCTGATCCATCAAATGCAGGGTCTGTAAAATATCTCAAGCACTGATCTTAGGAGCAGTTTAGGGAAAATCAGAATCTTGAAGCCTCCAGCTGCATGATCCCTTAATCATAATTTCTAATCTTGTGGCTAATGTTAGTCCTACAAAGGCAATCTAGTTCCCAGGCAAGATGGAGGTCTGCTTTGGGAAAGGGCTATTACTGTCTTTGTTTTAAACTATAAGCTAAGTTCTCCCCAAAGTCAGTTCAGCCTATGCCCAGGAATGAACAAGGACAGCTTGGAGGTTAGAAGCAGGATGGAGTTGGTTAGGTCAAATCTCTTTCACTCTCTGTTACAATTTTGTAATGGTGGTTTCAAAATGAGCTTCTAAAACTCAATGAGGAAATGAGCAATGCAAATAAACAATGGGCAAAATTAAATAATGAGCAAAAGATCTGAACCTAACGGCAAAAGACAGAGATGTTGCAAACAAACATTTAAAAATATGTTCAACATGATTTTTCATGAGGCAAATGGAAATTAAAATAACAGTAAGATAGCACTACCTATGTTCTAGAATGGCTAAAATTAAAACATATATGTGTGTATATGTATATAAAATATAAAATATATACATATGTATATTTATTATATTTAAATATGAGTATAGCATAAATATATATTTAAATATTTAAATATGAGTGTACCATAAATATATATTTAAATACAAGCATTATTTACATTCTAATATAAATACATATTTACATAAATGTATATTTATAAATAAAACTATAGATAAATATAGATAAATTATTAAAATATACATACATATAATATATACAATATATGTATGGAATAATATATACATGTCTGTATATATGTGTATATACATGTCTAAAATAATATACATGTACATATATGTATATAAATATATACCTGTGTAAATATAAATATATACCTGTATTAATTAGTCATATTGATCTGTAATATTCTTTTTTATGCCTTTATCAAGCTTTGACAATGGGATTATGCTGGCCTCATAAAATTTGTTGAGCAGAGATTCCTCTTCCTCTATTTTCTCTAAAATCTTTTTGTAAGGTTGCTGGGTTTTTTTCCCTTCTTGAATATTTGATACAGTTTAGCAGAAAGAGACATCTCCTTTGGAAGTTTAGAATTCCAAAAACTGTGGAAAAGGTTTTTATAATGAATTCAAAATTGTGATACCTACTATGCTGTAGTAGACTAAATAACACCCCTCCCCCATAGATGTCCATGTTACCGTATGGGCAAATGGAGCTTTGTACGGAAAAGCAAGATAAAGATCCTGAGATGGTAAATTTACCCTTGATTGTTGAGGTAGGCCTAAGGCAGCAATAAAGGTTCTTATAAGAGGGATGTGGGAGGAATCAGTTTCAATGAGAAAGACATGACAAATGAAGTAGAGATTGCAGGGATAAACTTTAAAGGTCCAGGAATGTGGTTACAAACCAAGCAATACACATGGCCTCTGCTGTGTATTCCTTGGAAGCTGGAAAAGGCAGGGAAAATAACTCTCCCTTAGAGCCACCAGAAAGGACACATGATTTTTTTTGGCACATCCAAACTGACTCCAGACTTCTGACTTCCAAAATTCTAAAACATTTTTTTTGTCATGGGTTTTATGGCCCTGATATCAGTCACATATACGTGTATAAGATTTATGTCTTCCTGAAAAATTGACCTCTTCATTATCATAAAATGATCCTATTTATCTTTTAAAATTCTATTTGTCTTGATGGCTAGTTTTTGTGATGTCTGTGTTATCCTTCCTATGCTTACTGTTTTCATAGTATGTAATTTCCCATCCATTTATTTTCAAACTATTTGTGGTTTTATCTTAAAGAGAAATAGGAATGCTTTTACACTGTTGGTTGGAGTATAAATTGTTTCAATCATTGTGGAAGAATGTGGCGACTCCTCAAGGATCTAGAACCAGAAATACCATTTGACCCAGCAATCCCATTACTGGGTATATACACAAAAGGATTATAAATTATTCTAGTATAAAGACACATGCACATGAATGAATGTTTATTGCAGCAATGTTCACAATAGCAAAGACTTGGAATTAAACCAAATGTCCATCAGTGACAGACTGGATAAAGAAAATGTGGCACATATACACAATAGAATACTATGAAGCCATAAAAAAGGATGAGTTTATGTCCTTTGCAGGACATGGATGAAGCTGGAAACCATCATTCTCAGCAAACTTACACAGTAACAGAAAACCAAATACCACATGTCCTCACTCATAAGTGGGAGTTGAACAATGAGAACACATGGACACAGGGAGCAGAACATCACACACCAGGGACTTTCAGGGGGTGCGAGGGTGGAGGAGAGATAGCATTAGGAGAAATACCTAATGTAAATGACAGGTTAATGGGTGCAGCAAACCACCATGGCACATGTATACCTACGTAACAAACCTGCACGTTCTGCACATGTACCCCAGAACTTAAAGTATAATAACAAAAAAGTTATTTTTTTTCTATCTCTTTATGTGAGATACTCAAAGGTTCTTGTAAAGATAGTAATGCGGCCGGGCACGGTGGCTCAAGCCTGTAATCCCAGCACTTTGGGAGGCCGAGGCAGGTGGATCACGAGGTCAAGAGATCGAGACCATCCTGGTCAACATGGTGAAACCCTGTCTCTACTAAAAATACAAAAAATTAGCTGGGCAGGGTGGTGCGTGCCTGTAATCCCAGCCACTCAGGAGGCTGAGGCAGGAGAATTGCCTGAACCCAGGAGGCGGAGGTTGCGGTGAGCCGAGATCGCGCCATTGCACTCCAGCCTGGGTAACATGAGCGAAACTCCGTCTCAAAAAAAAAAGATAGTAACGCACGTCCTTAAGTCTTTACAGTCTATTTGGAGATACCATTCTGCCACTTCACAACAAATGAAGAAAAATAGCAAATGTATAGGTTGCTTTTATACATTCTCTTACCATCCCTCATGTTAAAATTGTTATATGTTTTACTTCTACATCAATTTAAAACTCAAAAAAAATGTTATAGTCATTGTTTAAAAAGTCATATATATTCAAATAAATTAAGATAAAATATTTTATATTCACTCATTTTCTATTTTTGATATTGCTGATTTTGGGGGGAATCATTTTCCTTTACTCTGAAGAACTTTCTTTAGCATTTCTTATAGTGCAGACCTTTAAGAAAACAATTCTTTTTGTTTTTCTTTATCTGAAAATATTTTATTACATCTTTATCACTGAAGGATATTTACACTTGATATAGAAGGATGGATTGGCATATTTTCCCCTCCTCCCATCCCAAGACTTTAAAGACTTTTCCACTACCTTCGGGTTATCCTTAATTTTTGGTAAGAAGTACAGAACCATTTGATATTTTAAAGTCTTATTTTTCTGTGGATGCTTTCAATAGTTTCTCATTAACTATGCTTTTCAACAGCTGGACTTTGGCGTATCCAATTAGAGCTTTCATTGTTTTAACTCTATTTGAGGTTTACTGATCTTCTTTAATCTATAGTATTCCACCAAATTTGAAAAGTTTCCATGCATTATTCATATAGATTTTACTTAACATTAGTTTAGAGTAGCTTTAATTTCACAGCAAAACTGAGTGGAGAGCACGCAAATGCTCAGAATCTTTCCCACTCTTAACATCTCACACCACGGTGGTTATAATTATGCTATATTTCTTATAACTGATGAACCTGCATCAATGCATCATTATCATCCAAAGACCATAGATCACATTAAGGTTCATTCTCAGTGTTACATACACTATGGGTTTTGAAAAATGCATAATGGCATGGATCCACAATTGTAGTGTTACACAGAGTAGTTTTACTCCCCCTAAAAATCCTGTTTTCTGCCTATTTATCCCTTCTTCCACAAACCCTGACAATTACTAATGTTTTAAGTTTTCCATAGTTTTCCTTTTCTAGAATTTCATATCATTGGACTTAAACAATATACAGCCTTTTCTGATTGGCTTCCTTCACTTAGTCATATTCATTTAAGTTTCCCCTATGTACTTCCATGACTTTATAGCTTATTTATTTTTGACACTGAACAGTATCCCACTGACTGGGTATACCACAGCTTATTTATCCATTAAGCTACTTTCAACATCTGTGGGCAGGTTTTTGTGTGCATGTTTTCAATTTATTTGAGTTAAGAACAAGAAGTGTGATTGCTGGATCATATGCTAAGAGTATGTTTAGTTTTGAAAGGGACCGCTAAACTGTCTCTACCATTTTGCACTACCACCATCAAAGAGTGAGAGTTCCTTGTACTCCAAAACTTTATGAAAATTGGGTGTTGTGAATGCTTGAAATTTTGTTTCCCTTTTGATTAAAAATACCGTATGTAAATCATTTCTCTCTTCTGCAGTTCACTGTAAGCAACCAAGAGAAGTCTTAGTACACCTTCAGCACTTTGCTTAGTCATTTCTTTAGCCAACTATCCTGTTTCATCACTCATAAGTTGTAACTTCCACAAACCACTAGGACATAAACATAAGTCAGCCTAATTCTTTTCCACTTCATAATAAGCATTATGTCTCTTCCACAATATGTCCCTTATTTCTACAGATCTCATGGTAATAGCATTTACCATCTATATTTTTACCAACATTCCGTTCAAAACCACTTAGATAGTGTTTAAGGAGATTGAGGTTTTCTATACATCTCTCCTCTTCTGAGTACTCACCAGAATCATCTTTAATGATATATTGAGAAATGTAGGCTTTTTCTAGCATGCACCTCAAAACACTCCCAAGCCTCATCTGTTACCCAGTATCAATGCTGCTTCCACATTTTAGGTATTTATTGCAGCAGTACACTCACTCCTCGGTACCAATTTTTATCTTAATTAATTTGGGCAGCTATAACAAAATATGATAAACTAGGTAGCTTATAAACAACAGAACCTTATTTCTCACAATTCTGGAGACTGAGTTTAAGATCAGGGAGCCAGCATGAGTGGGGTCTAGCAATTTTGCGTAACAATGTGGATAAATATGAAACAGAGGGTTCTCTTTTTGTTGTTGTTTTCCTTCTATGTCTTTTATTGGAAACTACATTAATATGAAATACCAAGGTCCATAGAGTGGTTCAAAGATAAGAATAGACATCTCCAGTGGGGATGCAGCAGTAGAATATAAAGTAGCCCTTGATCATCTGAAGTTATCAGCTCAGGCAACTTGGCTTATTCAGGAAAGATACTTCATTATTATTTTTTCCATTAATATCTGGAAGGAATTAGTCATTTTACTTAGAGCTTCCTTTAAAAATGTAAACCTATTAAATCATTTTATTTAGAATTCCTTCAAAAATTGAGACATGCTTGGTGATGATTAATGTCATAGAGATTTTGTGATCAACAAAAAATTCACAAAAGTCTTATTAACAAAAAAGTTAAAAAGAACAAATTGGACGGGCAAACACTCTCTAGTGAAGACTCTACTTGCTACATGTTATCTCATTGTACAAACATTTTCCTATTTGATCTCCATTGTTTAAGATGACCCATCCCAAATGTTAAGTGGGGTTTAAGGCAATTCACAAGTAATTTGAAAGAAAGCTAGATAATTATACATGTAATTTAAGAATCTTTAAGAAAACTCCAGTAGCAATTATCCTTCATACTTTGTGATTTAAAATTTGGTGTTTTATCTCTAATATTTTGCCAACTTATTTTATCAGTGTGCTTTTCTCTTAATTGACTTTGAGTAAAATGTGGTGCAATTTTCTTCTCTAATATTTTAAAAGCTGTTTTTGTTTATAACACAGTTTTCAGGGTAAGTGTTGCTTACAAATTACGGGAAGGTATGAATCAATAAAAAAATGTGATTAACCACTTTACAATGGAAGAGCTAGACATTAGGAAAGATAAATAGAAATTAACTTCTTAATTAAAATTTGGCCATTTCTAAGAATTTATAAATCTGTATTATTCCTTTTTTTTTCTCTTCATTATCCTTTTCAAACATTTTCTAGCAAAAGGACGGGGTAGATTAATGAAAATACCACGCAGGGGGGCTTTATTCCTATATATAAATGAGAAAGCAGGCACCTAGAATTGCATTCTAATATATATGATAATTGTATGCTTTAAATAATTGTTCATATTTCATCATAAATTTATATTTAAGCATCTAATATTTTAACATGATTTTTATTGATATATAAGTTACAGATAGTTAAGGAAAATTAATGCATAAATGGCAAGGTTTTAATCTACATGAAAACAATAATTTTTATCTATTGATGATTGAATGAATTCTAGGCACTTTAAGTTTGCTACTTGTTTTTGCTCTCACAGCCAACATTTCTGCCACACCTATTAGTACCTTTATTTTTACAAAAGCATAAATTAACATTCAGAGATATTAAATAGCTTTAAGGTAACATGACATATAAGCACTAGAGTTAGGATTAAAACCCAGGTATGCTTGACTCCAAATTCTGCATATTTCCTACCATATAATGCCATTGTATTTTTTCATAAGGAAATTATTATCAGAGCCGAGAATCAAGTATACTCCAGACAGAAATTCTATTTAAAAGGAACATTTTATTCTGGTTCAGATGGTCTGAGTATACTTTGGAGGCTTAAATTCCCAACACAAATCTCTAGAAATGTCAGAAAATATATGTGGGATATAAATCTATTACCACGCTGAGAAACAAGAATGGAAGCTCTAGGAAAAGCATTAAATATAATAAATCTCTAAAAGTCAGAAAAGAGATCAGATCAAATTAATGAAAGAAATGGCACACAAAATCACCTACAAGAGAGGGCTGCTACAAAAACTGAACATCTGCTCTAAGACAGGAGAAACCAGTAATACGAGAGGGCCACAGGAAAATGACAAGATGATTACTTGAAAATGTTACATTAGGAGATGCTTAGCTATGTAACACACAACCCAGGATTCCACACGAATCTAAGAAGCCTATCCTGGCCTTTTGCTATTCTTTCTGAGTACCGTTTCCAAAAGTACTCTGCAAACCTCCCACAAGAAGGCTGCAAAAGCAGATGTAGCAGAGACCCTCCCCCACCAAAAATAAATAATGCAGAATTACCAAATATGTGAAGACAATCAATAGCATATAAGAGAGGAATCAAGCCCAACTTACACAATACAAAATACACCTGAGAAAAACCTTTATTAAAACAAGCAGAATAGACAAGTGAAATTCCAGTTAGTGAACTGATTACTGAGTGTTTGGTAAATCTCAAGAAAAAAAAAAAACAGCACAAATTAATTTCCAGCATAAGAAATTGAGGGACTCCACTGACCAGTGAAATCATGGAAAACATTTTCCAAAACAATAATTTAAAGCTTCTGGAAATGGTCCTAGGAGAAAACAGCAAATGAAGAAATATCTATTCAAGAAAATATATAAATATTGGGTAACAAATATGAGAATATGTGGTATTTGAACCAAAATTGCTTCTTCCCTCTCTCCTCCCAAATCATTAAGATAGGGATTCCATTCCAGAATTCTATAGACCAAAACATTTCCCCTTAATTCCCAGCCAGATGGCTTTCTTCCCCAAAGAAATAAGGCTTCAGCATTTTGCATCCTGCCCACACATGACTGTTGCTGAGGCTAAGTCTTAGATGTGTGAAGTTGAGAAGTAAAAACTCATTTTTTTTTATTACTCCAGATCCCACTACCTTGCCTTGTTTGAGGCAACTACTGTCTTGTTTACCTGTTAAAATGAAATAATATGAAATATATAAGCCACGTTGATATACTATCAAGAGACTTGATGATCCTTATAAATGCAAACCTATATTTTTAGTATAATATAGATCATGGAACTAAATTTATCAACAAGTAGAACTAGCCTGATTTTCCGAACTGACTATCAAAGATCACTTGGTAGTTATCGATTCTGTTCCATTAGTCTATGTGTGTCTTGTACCAGTACCATGCTTTTAATTGCCATAGCGCGTAGTAAAGTTTGAAGTGAGATAACGTTATGCCTTTAGCTTTGTTCTTTTTCCTTAGGTT
>NW_016107959.1:100428-127991 GCF_001604975.1 Cebus imitator | reverse complement strand
ATTGCTTTTATTCTAATTCTGTGAAAAATACTGTTGATATTTTGATATGAATTGCATTGAATCTGTAGATTGCTTTGGGCAACGTGGTCACAAAAAATAAACAATGAGGAAAGGGCATGCTATTCAATGAATGGTGCTGGGGAAAATGGCCAACAATATGAAAAACAATGAAACTGGAGCTCTACTTCTCACCATATACAAAAATTAATTCAAAGTGGATTAAAAATTTAAATATAAGACCTCATACTGTTAAAACTCTAGAAGAAAAACTAGGAAAAACTCTTTTGGATATCGGTTTAGGCAAAGAATTTATTACTAAGAGCTGAAAAGCAAATGCAATAAAAACAAAAATTGACAATTGAGACTTAATAAAACCAAAGAGTTTCTCCACATCAAAGGGAAACAATAATTTACAGAGTAAACAGACGACCTACAGAATGAGAGAAAATATTTGCAAACTATACATCCAACAAAGGACTAATATCCAGAATCTGTAGGAAACTTAGACAAATCAAGGAGATGAAGGCAAATAACCCAATCAAAAAGTAGACAAAGAATATGAACAAAGAATTCTCAAGACAAAACATACAAGCAAAAAATAAGCAATATGAAAAAATGCTCAACATCACAAGTCATCTGAGAAATGCAAATTGAAACCACAGTGAGATACCATCTCACACCAGATAAAATGGCTATTACTGAAAAGTGAAAAAAGATCAGATGTTGGCAAGGATGTGGTGAAGAGGGTTACTTAGAGACTGTTGGTGGGAATGTAAATTAGTACAACCTCTATGGAAAACACTATAGAAATTTCTCAAAGAACTAAAAGTAGAACCATCATTTGACCTAGCAATGCCAATACTGGGTATTCATCCAAAGGAAAAGAAATTGTTCCAGCAAAAAGATACTGGCACTTGTATGTTTATCACAGCTCTACTCACAATAGCAAATTCATAGAATCAACCTAGGTACACCTCAGTGTTGGACTGGATAAAGAAACTGTGGTGCATATACATCATGTAATACTACACAGCCATAAAAAGAATGAAAGTATGCCCTTTGTAGCAATATGAATGGAGCTGGAGGCATTTTCCTTAGTGAAATAACTCAGAAACAGAAAATCAGACACCACGTTTTCACTTATAAGTAGGAGGTAAATAATGTGTACCCAAGGACATAAAGTTAAGAATAATAGACACTGGGGACTTCAAAAGGAGGAGGGATGGAAGGGCCACGGGTTGAAAACTTCCTGTTGAGCACCACGCTCACTACTGGGGTAATGGATTTAATAGAAGCCGAAACTTCAGCATTGCACAATATATCCATATAACATACCTGCACATGTATCTCTTGAATCTAAAATAAATAAATATAAAATGGAAAGTTATAAAATTAAGGTTTTGGACAATTAAAGATTACAATTATGAACTATACACTACTAGAATAAATTTATCAACAAATAATACTAGGTTGATTCAGGAAGTTATAAAATTAAAATTTTAACAATGAAATAACATAATTGCCATCTCTCATGAGAAGCCAAAAGCTGTTACGTATTTTTGAGGCTATTTCAGTGTGTGTTGGTATTATCCCCATCATTACATTTGTATAGTAGCTTAGTAGTCACTGAAATAGTAATATTATTGGTAACATTAGACTAATATTATACCAGCACATATACTAGATTCAGAATTATACAATACAACATAACATCTGGCTCCCCAAACTTGTTACACTTTGGTTCTTTATAGTGTAAAATAATATCATCATTTGTTTCAGTTGAATGAGATTTTATATAACAATAAAAATAACAAAAATAATTTTTAAAAACAAAATTGATTTTGTTCTTAAATGGAAAGAATCCTGAGATCTCAGGCAACAGCTATTATTGTAGGTTCATCAAATCATGGAGAGAAAATGTGGCTAGGATCCAGGATAGCTGCGTCATATAAAACTATCATGTCTGCATTCAAGCCAGAAAGAAAAAGAAAGACACAGGAAATACAGGGGCAAATGAATATAGAAGCAATCTTGTAATTTGTTTGCCAAGAAACTGCTGCATAGCACTTCTGCCTTAATCTTATTGGCAAAAACCGAGTCACCACAGAGCAAGAATGACTGAGAAATGTGGCCTTATTCTGGACAGCCATTAGTCTAGCTAAAAACGAGGTGGTTTATTACTTAAAAGGAAACTGATAGAACAGATAATGGGATAGAAAATTACCACTCTTTTCCGACGCACCCAATATCAATATCCTATGTCAGGCCCTCATATTTCTCAATACCAATTGAGTATCTCTGATTTTAGAGTCTTCCATCAATTTTTCAAATCACTAGCGAGTACACATGCACACATGCACACACACACACACAGAGGCATCTCCCTTGCTTCACGCATTTTCTCAGATTCTCTTAGCCCCAGCTCATGAAATCTGTGTCCATTAATGTCTGTGTCTTATGGCCTTGGAAACTTACTCAATTTTTGAAGCAAATAAGGTAAGAAATGTTGTATTACATAGTAGATGAAAAATATGTTTAGGGAACCAGAAAAATAGAGAATACACACAAAAATACACACATACAATGAGAAAAGTCAGGATTCATGTAAAATATTATTTCAAAAAATTACTATAATTTAATGCGATGTTTTTTTCAATTAGATATGGTGAAGGCATCACAATCTTTTCAGTGTTTAGGGATTCTAGTGTTTATGTTTGTCCCACTTAACTATTTAGCATGGCCTTAAAGTCTAAGTCACTGACTATGATGGCAAATATTTGTCAACTTGGGTGGGCTATCATACCCACATATTTGATCAAACATTATTTTGAATATATCTATAATGGTGGTTTTTGGATGAAATTACCATTTAAGTCAGTAGACCCTGGGTAAAGCAGACTACCCTCCATAATATGGGAAAGCCTCATTCAATCAGTTGAAGGCCTTGATAAAAAAAAAGACTGACGTTTCTGGAAGGAGAGACTTAGACTGTAAATCTTCCCTGGATCTCCAGCCTGCTGGCCTACCCTGCAGATTTTGGACTTCCCAAGCCTCCACAATCATGAAAATCAATTTCTTAAAATGAAACAATCTCTCCCTCTCTCTCTTTTTCTCTGTTTTTGGGGTGAATGTGCATGCGTGTGTGCGTGTGTGTGTGTGTGCGCGTGTGCACACTGCTGTTCTGGTTTTCTAGAGAACTCCTGACAAATACACTGCCACAGACTCAGAAATGAGCAAACCAGCAGACTCGGGAACTAGTTACCCAGTAATGACTAATTTCTGATATTTTTCTCCAGTTCTTTCTCACTGATAAGTAAACCTTGGATTTGATTTCCATAGAGAACATTAGTGAATGCCCACTGTTACCAAATAACTATTCTTCACCGTTCTCACCAACCGTTTTCCCATTTCCAATTTTGCTTTATTCCTTACATTTCATTTTGTTTGGTCTTAACTCCTTTGTTGTGATTCTGAGAATGGGCCTTGTCTTGTGCCCAACTTAGTACCTGGGGACTTTTGACCATGGTTTAATTCCTTGAATGTCAAACTTCCCAAACAACTGGAAATTCCAGTGCCAATTACTATCTAAATATTTATCTGTTTGTCAGATTTTCATATATGTGTCTCCTAGGCCTAGTTTATTTTTTTCAAACTCCTTTTGTGGCTGGCTCAGTTTCCCAGGTAAGAACTTAGCTCTTACCCTATAAGGCACTCCTGCTATAAAAGAATTTGAAAGTTCAACCTTCCTAATAAATAATTTATACCTGCATAAACAAAGCAGTCCCTTCAAGAAGCTCCAAAGTTTGTTTTCCTTGTAAGAAAAAATGTTTTGGCCTCATGTAAAAAGACCTTAAAGGTAGGCCCGAAGTGAGTCAGTGGTAGAATCAAGAGTAAAGCTCTAAATACCTGACTCAATCTTGCATGACCTCACAAAATCAGTAACATTTCCCTAAAGAGCTTATCAGCAGCTAATAAATCTTTCAGAAACATTAGACAGTTTTGACTAAACAACATTCTGACTGGGAATAAACCTATGATTAATATGGGTTAGTTTTCTTTTACAGTGTTTATCAACTTCAAATTTAAATGGTTGGTTCCTCTCTACATACTTTTTACTTTGATGGAAGGACAAAATGTTAGCATGACCTCAGATGTTTAATAAACCCAAAATATAGACTCATTTAAAAATAGTGCCTATGAAACTTCTGAAACAAAGCTGAATAACTGAGCACAGGAAGTTCCTTCCAAGTCATTGAAGTAGAATTTCACTCACAGTACCTGTCTAGTTAGCCTTTTAATTCTCATTCTTTTGCCCATGCTTTTGGTTTTTTGACAAATTCCTAACCCATAACAAAGGAGGTGTCAGCATTCTTTCCAGTGGATTACTTTTATTTCCTAAATATGTCATTCTCTTTTAACTCTAGGTCTTCATAAATTTCTTCCACTTCTTGAAATATTTATCCTCACCCAGGCTAACTTCTCATTTACAGCTACCCTGTTTCTGAAAAGCCTTTGCTGTAACTCCCGGCTGGGTGAGGTGACCAGTCTCTGCGTTCTCATAGCACGCTGTTTACTCATATCAGTACTTACCACACTGAACTGTAATTGCTTATTTGCATTAGCTGTGAGTCCCTTCAATGTAAGAATTGCATCTATTTTGTTAAACAATTCTATGTCTGATTTATTTGGGGAAGACCTAGTTAGTAGCTTTCTGTATATTTGTGTCTTCACCTGGCTAGTTCCTTTGTATATGATTGCATTAGTAAGCATTAACTAAATTGTAGTTAGGTAGAACATGGATGGGCAGATGAATGGATGGATAGATATATGGATGGTTGGAAAGATTTACATAAAGGCAATAGGTTCTGGTTTGGGCATTAAACATAGAAATGATGGAATCATAATCCAAGGTAGTGTTCATATCCAATGACTCAGGATGACAGGCATCTTTCAGGTACTAAATTCAATGCAAGTATGTAATGCCTGGCAAATGTAAACAAACAACGATTCCATGAGCCAGGACTATAGTTCTTGGTGTTAGACATACTGTCATTTTCCATAAGCTTTTGCTCACTCTTTGTCCTCTGCCTGAAATTCTAATGGAATTCTTTCAGCCTTGGAAAAACCTTTACGTATGGTTCCAAGGAGATGCATTTTCCACCTCTTCTTCATTTCCCCTGATTTCCTTCAAATGAAGTACTCCTTCCTTTGCCCTCACATAGATTCAAAAACTACCCATCTGACAAGGAATTAATAATCACAATTTATAAGGAACTCAAACAACTCTATAGGAAAAAATCTATTAATTTCATATTAAAAAGATCTGAATAGACATTTCTCAAATGAAGACATATGATGGTAAAGAGTCATTTTTGCCATTTGCCAAATGGTGCTCAATTAAAAGGTGCTCAATATCATTAATAATCAAATAAATGCAAATCAAAACTACAAGATATCATGTCACCCCAATTAAAATACTTTATATCCAAAAGAAAGACAATAACAAATGTTGGTGAGGATGTGGGAAAAGATGAGAACCACTGTACACTGTTGGTGGAAATGCAAATTAGTAAAACCACTATGGAGGACAGAATAGAGGTTCCTTAAAAACAAAAAATAGAGCTACAATATGATCCAGCAATCCCATTGCTCGGTATATAACCACAAGAAACAAAATCAGTGTATCGAAGAAATATCTGCACTCCCATGTTTGTTGCAACATTGTTCATAATAGCCAAGATTTTAAAGCAACATAAGTATTTATCAACAGATGAATGGGTAAAGAAAATGTGGTACATATACACAATGGAGTATTAGCCATAAAAAAGAACGAAATACAGTCATTTGCAACCGCACGAATGGAACTGGAGATCATTATGTTAAGTGAAAGAAGCCAGGCACAGAAAGAGAAAACATCACACGTATTTGCGGGATCTAAAAATTAGAACACTTGAACTCATGGGCATAGAGAGTAGAAGGAGGGTTACCAGAGGATGGGCAGGGTAGTGGGGGCTAGCAGAGAGGCGGGGATGGTTAATGGGTACAAAAAACTAAAATTCACTTTAAAGTAACATTTTTAAAATAGACGTTAACATTCAAATCAGGAACAATAGAATATCCTCCCAAAAAGAAGGAAGGAAACGAAGATGTTAATGAATAGCAAATTGTAAACATATTTTAAAAAATTAGAGAAAATGAATATTTTCCTAAAGAATTATAAACCACCAAAATTAACTCAGGATGAAGTAGAAAGGTCTATAAACTACCCACCATTTCAAAAACTAAATCAGTACTAACACATATTTTCTGCAAAAATACATTATTGAACGTTATATTAGAAGCACCAGAATCCAATCTATTTCTCCCAATACACACACACAAACACACACAAATATGGAATTAATTGGCAGCTATTTAGTTTGGGGAATTGTCTTCATCTCTAAGAATGAGTACTGTTTAATCAAAGTTCATCATGGTAACGAATCTCCTACCATTGATTGTATTCAGTGGTAGTTGGCCTACGGTGATTACAGCCAATGAGAGATGAAAAAGTTTTGCCAGATAGTTCTGAGAAAGAGACTTTCTGGCTCTTGAAACAGTTTCAGAGAGCCACCTCTCTGAGAGGTGATTTCAAGTACACTCATATACCTGCTTTAACTGCGAGAAAAAAAATATATAATTACATATACAAATATATGTAATATAAAATAAAATATAACAATATATATGTCTATATATATATATTTTTTGTTGTTGTTGTTTTTTGTTATTTTCAGCCACTAGGTTTTGTGGTGATTTGTTACAAAGCAATAGCTAAGTAACACAACTTAAGAGTGCCCAGCCTGTTTATAAATGCTCAATAAATACTGGTAATCATTAAGAAAATTAAAAGAACCAGATACAAGTTACAGATTTGAAAGGTACAATGACAGAAATTAAAAATCCACTAAATATATAGTCTCAACAGCCAAACTGAGATGACAGAAGAAAGAAATCAGTTCATTGTTACAACACCTGATATATGCAAAATATGAAATGTCACTAGGTGGTAATGTGAATATACAGAAGGAAATGAAGTGTGCCGCAAGTGATAAATATGTGGATACATCTGTAAAATAGTTTAAGATGACTTCCAGGATTCCTATATAAGGATGAATAGAAAGGGAACATAGGGAAAGGGGCAAGTTCGGGCACATTGGAGGGATGAGTGCAGTTTCTATATGCTGAATTTGATATTTGAGGTTCATATAGAACATCCCAGCAGAGATGTTCAGTAAGTGATTAGAAATGAGGGAAGCCAAAGAAGCCAGAAAAGTTAAAAGCAGACAAATTATGTGTTAGAAAAAATCATAGATAATCTGCACTGTACATATAATATGAAGATGCAGAAAGTGTAGGATGATGACATGGTTTAGCGTCCTCAGTCTGAAAAGTCAAACAGAAATCTATAAAGCCATGACAATTCAAATTTTTAAAAAAAGTTGGAGAGATCTTTTTCATGAAAATCCACATATTAATCTAATATTAGTACCAGGGATATTCTGAAAGAGGTCATTTTGGAGATGAAAAAAGAAAGTGCATTTTTGCACTGGAGGTATTGGGAGTAAAGAATTTTCACAAGCTAAGTATGTAAAAAAATGTTTTGCAAAGATTTAGATCATTTCACTCATGTAAGATGTAAAATAGCTAAATAAAGAGATTCAAACTCAGCTCCTAACCTTATAAGGACAACTAGCACCTTCTTCATAGACAAAATCTTTTTGCTGCTGTCAGAAGAATCAGCTGGACAATTGAGCAGACCTAATGCTGCATGCCTTATACTTTCTGACTCCCTGAAGCTGAAAATTGGCAGCAGTGCTGAATACAGATGGAATCTGACATTCACTCTAAACTCATAAGTCAAGCATAAGTTATTAAAATAGATATACAGAGGAAATGTGATCAGATTTTACTGTTTATAATCATCAGAACTTGGGAATAGGTTGTAAGGATTTTCTATACTTACTCATTTAATAGGTCTTAAGTATTTGAGTAGTTGAGTATTTTTGCACAAAAAAGTTTATTGTATTATATCACACTGATTTGAAACAAAAATAATTACAAGTTAGAAGATAATATACAGAATCGTAGAGTTGGAAGATACTTTAAAGATAATTGAGTTTTGTTTTCTTACTAAACATGGGAAAGCCTTTGATATGGTAGGCTTTGTGTCCCCACTTAAATCTTATCTTGAATTGTAATCCCCATAATCCCCACACTTCCCATGTGTCAAGGGAGAGACCATATGGAGGTAATTGACTCAAGGAAGTGGTTTCCTCCATGCTGTTCTAGTGATAGTGAGTGAGTTCTCAGAAGATCTGATGGTTTTATAAGCGTCTCTTCCCTCTTCACTTGGCACTTCTCCTTCCTGCTGCTTGGTGAAGAAGTTGCCTTGCTTCCCCTCCACCTTCCACCATGATTATAAGTTTCCTGAGTTCTCCCCAGTTAATCTGAACTGTCAATCAATTAAGCGCCTTTCCTTTAAAATCACCCAGACTTGGGCCGTTCTTTAAAGCACTATGAAAACAGACTAATGCAGTCTTCTACCTCAGTCCCACAGATGAGCAAAATTCAACTCAGCTGGAAATATTTCAGTGACAGAGACAAAATAATGTTGTATCAGCTGAGCACTGTGCTAGGCGCTTGCACACACACAATGTCACATAGTTTCACAGTATGACTCTAGGAGTTAGGCCATTTTACAGATAAGAAAACTGCGAAACAGAAATTCTAAACTTGTCTAAATTCACAAAGTTAGTAAGTGATGGGGCGCAAATGTAATAGCAGCTTTCTAGCTGAATTCAAATACTATATTTTGTCTAAATAAAAACAAAAGCTCAGCATTCTAGCATTTTAACTCACAACTTCATGAGATAATGCTAATTATTACTTTTGTAAGCTTCCAATTTTATCTGAAATTTAACATCTTTTACTTACAAAATATTCATTCTGATGGAAACACATAACATTTATAAAGACCATCATCATGTCATCTACAAGTCATGCTGAAAGTCGTCAGTTACCTTTATAGTTCTTTACCTAACAGTACAAAGGCTTTGAGCATTTTGATACCTTCTACATAAACTCTAATTTGTGAATGACCAAATTCAAATAACAAAGCTGTGACTTACCAAGCTTTGGTCTTCACAAGAGCAACTTTTTTTCATGAGCTCCATCTGCTGGATCTGGATTTAGCACCATGCTTCAGGAACAAGCTCTGTACAGATGACAGGATAGTATGGTCATAGAGGCCTCACTCCAAATTGCACATGAATACAATTCAAAAGGGTTATGGTTATGGAAATTTAACTTTACTCTGTAATATAGTGCTATGTCCCTTTGCTCAGAGCAAAAACACTGTACACATATCCTGTATTGTAGAGAATAGGTCAAGCAGAGATTTTAGAAGCAGCTTCTCAGGTTTCAGAAGTCCATCCAACTGTCACATTCTTAAGAAAAAGTTCAGCATTCAGAGGACACACCAGAACCTCTTTATCTTACCTGTCACTGCACTACTGCTATCTAATAGGATATTATGACACATCCTTACACAACTGGAACTATTCAAAATACAAATTGGACTTTTCTTGGCTAATTTGTCATTGGAGGGGCATGTAGAAGAGAGAATAAAGACAAGCCACTGTGCATATTTTAACCTAAATATTGAGAAATACTAGTGATCCACACCTACTGCAAATTTAACAAAATTAGAACATCTAAAATAATATGTTAAGTCAATACTATAGGATTTATTTGTAAAGTAGTGTTCCTTCAAGAATTAATAAGCAAGCTAAGGTTAGCTTTCCTGAAGGATGAAGCACAAACAATTTAACTCAATGTCATACCTAGAAATACAAATTTGGCCCAAAAGCATAAGAGTTTCCTTTACTGTCAAGTGTTGCTAATCTCGAATGTCCAACATTTCAGTGGATTTTCTATGGGCCTTTTGTTAACTGGTGCAAATTCTAAAAGCCTGGTCTTTCAATTATATATTCAAATGTACTCTTCTAAAATAATAAATATTCTCTCTGATCTCTCTCTCTGTCTCTCACTCTGTCTCTTCTTACGTTTATCTGTATATGTGCGTATACATACATGCACATACAATATATACATACATACGCACATACACACAATCCCACACAATTCTTGGATGTTCAAAAGAATCTTTCATACCCAATTTCCCATTTATCTTTACAAAGTACTTGCAAAATACTTAGAAACACTTAAAATAGCTTTAATCTATGCTAACTTAGAACTCAGCAGCCTCTGGCATTCCAGAAGCGGCTGGAGGCTTATTGATTATTTTACATAGATTTTACAATGTCCAGGACAGAATATTTTTATAGAAATATACAAGCTGATTCTTAAATTCATATGAAAATTTGAAGGATCTAGAGTATCCCAAACAAAATTTTAAAGGGAGGGCAAATTGAAGGGCTACTCTGCCTGATTTCAAGCATTACTATAGACACCAAAATGGTTTATTAGTGATGTAAGGATAAATAAGTAGTCTAAATGAACAGAATAGAAAGTTTAAAAATAATCCTACACATATATGTTCAATAGATTTGCAAATAAAGTACCAATGGAAAACAGTAGGCTTTTCAATAACTGTTGTTAGAAAAACTTCATTAAGAAAATGCAATTAATTGCCACCATGGGCTACAGTACACACTCACTAAAATTAAAACACTAACAGAACTAGATATTGATGATGACATACAGGGATGAGAATTCTCATACATTGTTAGTGGTAGCATAAAATGGTACAACCAATTTAAAAAGATCTGTTATTTTCTTAAAGGATTACACATGCTTCACCACTGACCGGCAATTTCACTCCTAAGTATGTATCCAAGAGGCAAGACATTTTAGGTCTTTACAGAGCGCTGTACATAAATGTGAATGGCAGCTCTCTTTGTAAGATTTAACAACTGGAAACAACGAAAGTAGTACCAACAGATGAGCAGAAAAAAATTTGTTAAATATTCAAACAACAGAAATAATGGAATACAATAGTAGAAATAAATAAACTACTGATACACACAATAACATGAATGAATCTCAAAACTGTACACTGAGGGCAGAAAGCTAGTCACAGAGTATGACATACTCTATGACTTCATTTGTACGAAATCCTTAAAAAACAAAAACAAAATTATTCTGTAGTGACAGAAAGCAAAGGCTCAAGAGGAAACTTTTTTTAGGCTGATGGAAATGTTCCGTGTCACGATTGTGATGGTGGTTAAACGGTTGTATTGACAAACCTTATCGTCATCACACTCAAAACGTCTGTACTGCATTTCATACCAATTACGCCCCCAATAAAATTAATAAAGAAAAAACACATTAGTGCAATACTGTTCGAAGATTTGAAAGTCCTTTCTTCATGGGCAATTTAAGATAAAAATAATGGCACCTTCTACTGCCTATGATTAAGGTACTAATATTGATTTAAAAGAAAAGCCTTGTAAATGCCACAACTAAAGCTTTGCTTTAGCATTTTATTTTCTAATTTGATATTTTCTAAATGTACCTGATTATTTATTTGTATATATATGAGAAAAGCATAGGAGATATATATAATATATATATATATATCTCCTATGCTAATATATAATATATATAATATATATTTATTAGATATATTTATATATATAAATATATAATTATATATATAATTATAATTATATATTATATAATATATATTAGCATTTATAATATATATATATTAGCATAGGAGATATATATATATCTCATGCTTTTCTCACATATATGAGAAATATATATATTATATATTACATATATTATATATATATATCTCCTATGCTTGTAAAAATCTTTTCAAGGAAATATAGATATATATTATTGGGGGAAATTAATGTAGAATCTGAGATACGTGCAAATCCGAGTATGCAGGCTAATGAGAAGTGCTGTAAGCTAACAGTATTTACATAATCCTATTTCTAGCTCTTTTAAAGCAGAAATCTCTGTTCGCAGTCAAAGGAGTAAGAAATGGTACTGATTTACTGCTGCCAACTGACATGAACAGGAAGTGAGCCTCAGGGGATCCAATTGAGACAGGTGAATGAAGAGTTTCTGGAGGTTTGATTACAGTGATTAATCTCTCCTAATTTTACTTCATTTTCTTATAAATAAAGTTGGAAAATTAGAATTCTCACCAAGGCTGTCATCAAGGTCTGTGAAAAAACAGACTTCAGGGAATCTGTCTAATATTGTCCTTGTCTAATACTGTCTGCCGTGTGGTGGAGTCACTCAGCAAAGCATATGTCACTCCCATAGATTAGAAATCTGGGGAAGGCTTCTCTTGTGGTGGAAAAATATATTTATTCTAACAGCTGTCAGCAGAATTCTTCTTAGTATAGTACATATACTCATCCGGGAAGAAAAATCATGGTACTTAATGGCAGGAGCCCAGATTTCCAAAGACCTGGGTACAAATATAATGTAAGGACGATACTGGGAGACAGGCAGGAGGACCCAACTCCACCACCAGGAAATGCTCCACGTGAGTGAAACCTCACATCTTCAGGCAAACAAGCAAACAAAAGCATGCTGGGTAATGGCAGAGTTCATGGGGAAACTGATGAAAACATGAGCAGCATTCATAATTTAGTGAAAAAATAAAGCTATCCCGCAGGGAGGAAGGTGTGTGGAATGGGCTTTGAAATTAGAGGAAAGAGGGAATGGGCTTTTTACTGGCACTAGGCATTAAATTGAAGTTTGGGCCAAATTAAGCAGATTGCTGTGAAGTGAAATGTTCTAACTGTTGTGGTCAACATGATACTTACACTTACATTTGAGGCAGTATAGCATAAAATAGTGTTAAAAGTCTCTGTCTTGAGGTCAGACAAATCAAGTTCAAACAAAACAAATCTCAGCTATAGTTATTTTTTAACAGTTTATATTGGCTATGAGACCCTGAGCAGGTTGCTTAATTTTTCTGGGCATCATTTGTATAATAGGAAATGCAATGGTACCTTATGGAATTGTTTGGGGGATATTAATGATGTGTATTTATTTTTATATAATGTTAGCTATGGTTATTATTAATAAATAACAATCTTCTTCTTGGTATCCAACCCCCAGTGCAGTATATAACAATGACTTGCATAGATTAGGTGTTAAATAATGTTTGCTGAATTTAAATTAGATGAATCTTATCTGGAATAAAGATGATTTATCATTAGAAAAAGAATAGAGGATCTGCAATTCACAAAGTGCTATTTCTTACAATTATTTGGTACTTCTTAGGTAAGACATTTATTATCTGTTAATGTCTAAATACATGCCCGCTCACTACACAGTGCTTTCCTTGGTCAAAAAATATCCAAATCTTCTGAAAACGATACAGTTTACAGTGCCAGCCAATTGACTTTTCTCTGTTTCTGTCATCTCATCATGCTTCAAAAGGCCAACAACTGTGTGAATGCCATACTTAACCTTTTCAACATAATAGCATCTTAAATATTTAAAAACATATGCAGTATTCAAGACATACAAAAAGAATGAATAAACAGCCTATGGGAATGACCCAGTAACTGAAGTAAGCCAATAGCATGAAAAGGTAAGTGGGAGGGAGGACCACCTTAGATTAAAAAAGACTAGAGATCTAACAACTACATATCAAGTATGGACCTGATATGAACAAATCAACTGAAAAAAGGGAATTATTGAGACAACTAGAGGAAGATTTTTTTATATAGGCTTCTGGTATACATGATACTAAGGAATTACTATGTTAATTAATAGTGATGATGGCATTGCTGTTATGTTTTCTAAAAACTCATATTTTAAAACAGTTTTGGAACTATATAGATGAATCATACACATGTCACATTCACTAGAAAAAGTCAAGCTACAGAAGGACACTGATAATGTTTTGAATCTGTGTTCCTACACAAATTTCATGTTGAATTGTAATCCTCAATGCTGGAAGTGGGACTTGGTTGGGGTGATTAGATCATGGGGGCAGTTTTTAATGGTTTAGCACAATCTCCCTTGGTACTGCATAGTAAGTGAGTTCTCATCAGATCTGCTTGGTTGTTTATTTATTTATTTTTTTTGAGATGGAGTTTCACTCTTATTGCCCAGGCTGGAGTGCAATGGCACCATCTCAGCTCATGGCAGCATCCGCCTCCCAGTTTCAAGCGACTCTCTTGCCTCAGCCTCCTGAGTAGCTGGGACTATAGGCATGTGTCACCATGCCTGGCTAATTTTGTATTTTTAGTAGAGACAGGGTTTCTCCATGTTGGTCAGGCTGGTCTCGAACTCCCAACCTTCTGCCCGCCTTAGCCTCCCAAAGTGCTGGGATTACCGGTGTGAGCCACTGCGCCCGGCTGGAGATCTGGTTAACATAGAGAAACCCTGCCTCTACTAAAAATACAAAATTAGCCGGGCGTGGTGGCAGGCACCTATAATCCCACCTACTCGAGAGGCTGAGGCAGGAGAATTTCTTGAACCTGGGAGGCAGAGGTTGCAGTGAACTAAGATCACGCCATTGCACTCCAGCCTGGGCAGCAAGAGTGAAATTCCTCTTCAGAAAAAAAAAAAGTGTGTCACACCTCCCCCTTCTCTCTCTTCCACCTGCTCTGGCCATGTAAGAAGTGCTTGCTTACCCTTCACCTTCAGCCATGATGGAAAGTTTCCCGAGGCATCACCAGCCGTGCTACCTGTACAGCCTTATAGAATCATGAGCCAATCAAATCTATTTTCTTTATAAATTACTCAGTCTCAGATAGTTCTTTATAGCAGTTTAAGAATGGGCCAATACAAATATATACAATTGGATACTGTTCCTATGAAGTTTTAAAACATGAAAAACAATTTTGATTAGAAATACATAAGTATGTAGTAAATATATAAAGAATGTAGAATGTATGTACATAGCATGTAGAAATAAGATGATACATTGTTTGGGATTTTTTAAAAAATATGCTTTTACAATATAAAGAAGAGGGCTCGGTGTGGTGGCTCATGCCTATAATCCCAGAACTTTGGGAGGCTGAGGTGGGCGGATGACCTGAGGTCAGGAGTTTGAAACCAGCCTGACCAACATGGAGAAGAAATACAAAATTAGCCAGGCGTGGTGGCGCATGCCTGTAATCCCAGCTACTCAGGAGGCTGAGGCAAGAGAATTGCTTGAACCTGGGAGGCAGAGGTTGCCGTGAGCCGAAATGGCGCCATTGCACTCCAGCCTGGGCAACAAGAGCGAAACTCCATCTCAAAAAACAAACAAACAAACAAAAATAAATAATAAAGAAGAACAAATATTGATAAAATAAATATGGTAACATTTTCATAATTGTTGAATACAAAAGATGGGTATACAAGAGTTCCTTGTGTGTGTGTATATTTGAAAAAATCATAATAGTATGCTTAAATATACCTATGAACACAACAAATACCTGTGTATCCAAAACCAGTTAAGGAAGGGGAAAAAAAACTTATGTTAACAATAACACACAATTTAGAGAGTAATATAAGTGAATTAATGGAGCTGAAAAATACAACACGAGAATTTCGCGAACTATGCACAAGTTTTAACAGCCGAATTGATCAAGTAGAAGGAAAGATATCAGAGGTCGAAGACCAACTTCATGAAATAAAACAAAAAGACAAGATTAGAGAAAAAAGGATAAAAAGAACGAGCAAAGTCTCCAAGAAATATGGAACTATGTGAAAAGACCTAATCTACGTTTGATAGGTGTACCTGAATGTGACGAAGAGAATCAATCCAAGCTGGAAAATACGCTTCAGGATATTATTCAGGAAAACTTTCCCAACCTAGCAAGGCAGGACAATATTCAACTCCAGGTAATACAGAGATCACCACAAAGATATTCCTCAAGAAGACCAACCTCAAGACACATAATCGCCAGATTCACCAGGGTTGAAATGAAAGAGAAAATACTGAGGGCAGCCAGAGAGAAAGGTCAGGTTACCCATAAAGGGAAGCCCATCAGACTCACAGCAGATCTCTCAGTAGAAACCCTACAAGCCAGAAGAGAGTGGGGGCCAATATTCAACATCCTTAAAGAAAAAAACTTTCAACCCAGAATTTTACATCCAGCCAAACTAAGCTTCATAAGCGAAGGAAAAATAAAATCTTTTGTGAACAAGCAAGCACTCAGAGATTTCATCATCAACAGGCCTGCTTTACAAGAGCTTCTGAAAGAACCACTACAAACAGAAAGGAACAACCAGTATCAGCCATTCTAAAAAATACCAAAAAATAAAGAACATCAACATATTTAAGAAATTGCATCAACTAATGGGCAAAACAGCCAGCTAACATTAAATGACAGTATCAAACACACATATATTGTTATTAATTCTAAATTTAAATCGACTAAATCCCCCAATCCAAAGACACAGACAGGCAAAAAAAGCCAAGACCCATTGGTATGCTACATCCAGATCCATCTCACATGCAAGGTTACATAAAGACTCAAAACAAAGAGATGGCGAAAAATTTACCAACCAAATGGAGAGCTAAAATAAATAAATAGAAAGCAGGAGTTGCAATTTTTGCTGATAAAATAGATTTCAAAGCAACAAAGATCAAAAGAAGCAAAGAAAGATATTACATAAAGATAAAAGGATCAATGTAACAAGAAGAGCTAAAGATCCTAAACATATATGCACCCAATACAGAAATACCCAGATATATAAGACTTACAAAGAGACTTGGACCCCCACACAATAATAGCAGGAGACTTCAACATCAATATTAGATAGATCAATGAGACAGAATGTTAACATCGATATCCAGGACTTGAACTCAGATCTGGAACAAGTAGACTTAATTAACATTCATAGAACTCTCCACTTTAAATACACAAAATATACACTCTTATCAGTACTACATCACACATATTTACAGGTTTAAATGAAATATTGGTTGGCTGCTTGTTAATTATTTTCTTCCCTCATTTTTTTTTATGTCTCTATTACTAAACACAATTACAGGCATACCCAGTTTTAGACTGCATTCTAGCCTGGGCAATAAAGCAACACCCCTGTTCTCTCTCCCTCTTCCTCTTCCTCTTTCTTCCTTTCCTTTATTCTTTTTCTTTTTTTTTTTTTTTATTCTTTTTCTTCCTTTCTCTCGTTCTTAAAAAAAAAAAAAAAACTTAATTCAATTAATTTCCCTGCATCCATTACCTCCACCTTTTATAGAAGTGACTATTATACTAATTTTGGTGTTTATTATTACTTTTTATACACTTACTACATATTTGGGTATTTGTAATCAATATGTTCTTTCATATGTTTTTAAACATCACATCAATTGTATGACTTCTTCTACAGTTGACTGTTTCTGGTAGATGTGACGTATGTGTGATTCATCTACATAGTTCCAAAATAGTCTTCCAAAAATATCTTTCTCATTCTTTCCTGAGGCGAACTAAAGTTTGTATCAGCATTGCAATGTCTTGTATATGTCCGTACTAGAGTGTCTGCTATGTTATCTTTATTTGTAAGAGGTCATGGAACTTCATTGAGCTATAGTATTTCTGTGAATGGGGAGTTCTATATAAAGTAATTCTGTCATTAGTTAAAGGTTGGAAGAATTTTGTTTCCTCTTAAACTGACTATTAATATCTACTAAAACTTCTGTTGAATATATTACTTGGGTTTTAGCTGTGAGCAAACACATTTTTACTACCTTAGCAAACAAGTGAAATAAAACATCCTGGCTGCATATTGATTTTGTTGTTGTTGTTATTTTAAGAGTTGACTTCTAATACCAAATGTGAAGATCTTGTAACACCCGCACTGCCTTGCTCTGAACATAATTACAACAAAAGTGAATACTCACATTGTGGATAATTTGATGTAGCCATGATTCTTATCTTGGATAGGTTATGAGGAAGGCTCCAATAAGCCTTGTCATGAGCTGTCTTGTTCAGAGATTTATCTGTCCATTCTCTTGAAGGGAAACAATCACCAGATATAGTTCTTGCGGAACAGTAGGGAATTTTATAAAATAATGCCTTAGGTCTACTCCCACATAGTATCAGTCACATACTAGGTGCTCAGTAAATACTGACAATTATTTCTTGGTGTAAAACGCAGTAATGACAGTCTTGAACACATCAATTAGTTATTGCATAACTGATTTCAAGGTGGTAAGGGGAATACAAAAAAAAAGCTCTCTCATCTTCCCTTATGCTCTGAGGCGCTGCTCAACTTGCACCAGAAAGTTGTTTCTCTTTGATATATAGCAAAAATTGACAAGAGATTCTTCCTCCCTTGCCTAACAAACCTATTCTTCACTTACACAGTGGCTTGACAAGATCATTCACTGCCAATCATTCTATCTTCTAGCCAATCCCAGACCTAATTACATTTAAATTCTCTCCCTCTCTCTCGTAAGCTAGAAACCCAGTTCTTTTCTTTGCCCTTGCTACATTTTTTAATGATGAAACTTTTTTTAAAATATCACTGATAGTAATTTAGTTGTTGATGTCCTGAGCCTATTACTAATCATCTTTACTGTGACCAGGAATGACAAGCTTATTAAGTATAACTTTTGGTCTATAATTCCTTCTTTTACACACTAAGATAATAGGAAACAAGGTCCATAATTCCTATTCAGAGATTTATTTTCTTTGTAGTTGAGATGCCATCTTAAAAAGACAAAGCACTCAGCTCTCTCTGATAGAAGTTCCTCCATTAGGCATAATCTAGTAGTACTTTTAGATGGCCTTTGATTTCATGCTGCCAATTTTCTCCCGTACATATGTAAGTTTTGAAACTGAGGTTCCATGCATTCCATGTTGTTTAAAACTCTTCAAAATATATGATTATAACCTAATTTGTTACTGTATAAGATGCCCTGTGATTATGCCACATTCCACCCTGGTGCATTTAAATGACTCATTTTATGTGTGCCCACATGCAGGCAATGGAAATTCAGACATAAACAGACTTTGATCCTGCGCTGCTGGAATTTGTTCAGTTCCACTTTCATTCCTTGTTCTACTTCTCTTGCTCTCTTTTCTGACTACTCAATCTCACAGTGATGGCAGTGGGTGCTCCAGATGGCACACCACTGCCATCACGCTGACTGCAGCAGGGAGGTGTGGCTGAGGCTGCATGCTCCATGGAGCCAGTGCAAACTGGGACAAGTGGGAGCTCTGTCCCTTCTGAGTTGGGGCGGGAGCTCCCTGGGAGCTGCTTCAGTCATATAACCAACAGGTGCAGACCCAGGCCTCCCACTCCATGGAGAAAGCAGGAGCCTGACCCTCTCTGGCAAGCTGGCAGCCATCCAAGTTATGACTGCAGATCTGAGCCTCCCTGTGCTCTTTAGGGGCTGGGAGCAGGCAGGAGCCCCGACCTCCTGGTCACAGCTGCTGCCACCCAAACCATGGCTTCACACCTGGGCTTCCCACTCCACAGAATAGGCAGGAGCCCTACCCCATAGCTCAGGGGCAGCCGCCTGAACCACTGCTGCAGAAGACTGAGGCACCCCTGCACTCTTGGGGGGCCTGTGAATGTCCCCCTGTCCTTACAGGCTCAAAAATGGCTGCTTCCACTGCCTGGCATCTCCCTGGTGTTGATACCCACTTCAATCTTGAAGCAAAGTCAGGGCCAAGCCCCAGTACCATGAATGGCAGTGGGTGGTAGACAGATTTCTGGGCAGAGGGGTCAAGTCCCTAATGAGGCACCATCTTCAGGTCAGGGAGGGCCTGATGCCTGGGGGCCAGGCTGCCAGTCCCACAGACTGGAGTGGGAACTTGTGGTGGCTTTTCTGAGCTTCCCATTGCCACCCATGGACCAATCTGCACGTACTTCCTCCCCTCTGAGGCCCACAAAAGCCCAGGGCTCAGCCAGAGCTGAGCAGATGACAGGACTGACCAGCTGCAAAGAGGACTGTCTTCTCTGCTGATAGCATCAGATGTCGCGATGACCAGAAGCAAACAGAACCTACCCACTCTAGGGCCTCCTGTCTGCTTAGAGCTGGGAAGACAACGGGATGACCTGGTTGGGGAGAAGAGCTTCCTGCTCCAAGGTCTCTCTCCTCTCTTCTAGGAGCTGAACACTTGTCAAGACACCCTGAATGTGGAAAGGAGCTATGTGCTACAGGTTTTGTGAGCTGTTCTATTGCTCAATAAAGCTCCTCCTCATCCTTCTAATCCTTCAATTTTCTGTGTACCTCATTATTTGTGGTCACAGGACAAGAACTTGGGACCTGCTGAATGGTGGAGCTAAAATACACAATTAAAACATGCCCCTTGCTTACCACCTTGTGGGCAAAGAGAAGGAGAGGAGAGCTGCAGCCCCTCAGGAAGTGCAGACCTGAGAGCTCCCCACACCCGAGTTGTCACTTCCTCTTTGGGGTCCTGCAGTGCCTGGTGTCTCCAAGCTTGAAGGCACCACTGTGTTCCTCAGTGCCAGCTGGAGAAGCTGCTTGCAGGGCACCTGGTACAGCTGCAGCCTTGCAGAGAGCTGGCATCCATGCTGACACCTGGAACTGCCCACCCCAGAAGCTGGCATGTCTGAGCAATGGCCACACCCCATACCTGCTCACCAGCCCCTCTCCACTCCAGGCCTGGCTCACCCTTGGCAGGAGTGGGATCCAGGCCAGGAGTGTGTGCTAAGTGCAGCCTGCCAGGCCAAGTGGGCAGAACGAGCCCAGTGGGCCAAAGAAAACTCAGGCAAAAGTACTACGAGTCAGAGGTTTCAGGCCAGAGAAGTGACACCTCAAGAATACTGTAACAACTGGACTCTATTCCTCTTTTATTGTTTGTTGCAACATTTGCTCTTATAAAGCATCTGGCCATATTTCTGTTGCTTAGCATTTGACACTTTCACCCATTTCACCATGTCATTGAGAGAATATCCTCCAATCACAAATTTTATCTTGGCCTTAAAAGCTGAATGACCAGCATGTCTTAGCATGGGAGGGTTTTTTTCTTTTTCTTTCTTTCTTTTTTTCTTTTTTTTTTTTTTTTTTGTGGAAAGGTCTCACTCTGTCACCCAGGCTGGAATGCATTGGTGCAATCTTGGCTCACTGCAACCTCTGCCTCCCAGGCTCAAGCAATCCTCCCACCTCAGCCTCCTGAGTAGCTGGGACTATATGAGCACACCACAATGCCTAGCTAATTTGTGTATTTTTTTTGTAGAGATGGGGTTTCACCACATTGCCCAGACTAGTCTTGAACTGCTGAACTCAAGCAATCCACCTACCTTGGCCTCCCAAAGTGCTGGGGTTACAAGAGTGAGCCACTACGCCTAGCTGGGAGGGGAATTTAATATAGTAGTGCTCTTTTACATCAATCTTGTTAATGAGTTGTATACACTATAAAAATATAAGGATACTCATGAGGCATTTTAACTTTTGGATGCAATAGTCACCACAGTTCTAAAATACTGCCTCTGTCTATGTTTATATCAGTACATTTGTTCACCAAACATTGACTAATTAGTCCATAATATTTCAGGCACTTTGCTGAATGCTTGGAATGGAGCTTTCTCAATAAACCTAATTTTCACCAAACATTGTATTCTATAGGACATTAAGATTATTATGTGAAAACAAACAAACTAAAAAGAGGCTTCATGGTTAAATGGATTTGGAAAATGGAAGGTTAAATAGAGGCAATTAATTTTCTTGTGTACAGAATATCTTAAGTTCCTTAAACCACTATCCCTTCAATTCTTACCGTGAATGTCCAAGAAGGATTGAAGGAGATTTAAAAAAGAAGTGTATCTCAAATATTTGTTGGACAACAAACCTTTTTCTGCTGATTATTTCACTGGGCTAGTGTTCCTCAGAATATACTGTGGGAAATGCTAGTCCTATCTAGACAAGAACGTATGATGGTTAAGTTGGTATCATCATGACTTGTTGCTTCTTTTTATCCTGAAAATCCTTTTCTTCCTTGAAATCTATCTGACACTAACATAGCCATTACGACCTTCATTGCGTTGCTGTTTGTATGGCATATATTTTTACATCTAATTATTTAAACTTCCCCATATCTTTCTATTCAAAGTATGTCCCTGTAGACACAGTATAGTTGCTTTCTACTATTTCAATAATTCTGATAATCTCTGCCTTTAAATTTATGGGTGTATTCCATTAAAATGTAATATACTTATTGTTGTGTTGTGTTAGATTACAATATTATTATTTGTTTTCTATTTGTCCCTCTGCTTTCAAGTCCTCTATGATTTATATTTATGTAACTACCTCTCTGTGTTTTGTTTATTGTAGGTACTTGATAAAAACTTGTTGAATTGATTAATAAACTGTTGCTTCCTTTGTGGCACTAGCAGGAGTTCCAATAAGGAAAAGAGATGTTTCTTAGCTTTGCCAATGTAGTAGTTAGGACTTCATTAAATATTAATAGTCTTGAAAAAAGGAGCAATTTGAAATCAGAATTGACCCAGAAACTCTGTTCCCCTCAGAACTCTGAGACAATTTTGTATATCTAAGAAAACTTAGCATTTTGGTGTCCATGGATAAAACAATCTAGGTTCTTACTTGTATGAATGATAATTCCTATTCTCATACTTTATGAACATAAAAAGTGAACAGTTTGAAAATATAAAATGTATGTGTAATTTACCCCTCCTAAGACATTACAATTTTATATTTATCTCTTGGTGTCAATTTAAAAAATCATAAAAAATCTTATATCATGAGCTGTATATTGTCATTTTATAACCATTGTCTCTCTAGGCATAAGAATTACATCGATTATATAATAATCAATTGAATTGGTAAAACTGAATATTTTAAATTGATCTGCCTGTATACCTGATCAAATTGCAAATATTATCAAGCTGTTCTCAGAATGCATTTTGCAATACCTACAGGTAGGTTACAAAGAAGATTCTCTGAGTCATTTTATTCTTCTTGACTCCAATTTTTTCATGCACAGCATGGGTATGATTACACTTATTGAATTAACCATGACTCATCCGTTAGAGAAATTCTAACAGTGACTAAAAAAGTAATATTCTCATTAGAAAAAAAGAAATGTATCTCCTAAGTTTTCATCTACAGCTGCTAATACCTGGCTATTTCTGCTTCATATTTCATGTAAATCAAAGATCCAAAGTCACGTCAAAGATTCAAAATATGCTATTCTGATTTGAGTTATGCTTAATACAACACAAAGTTTTTTGATATGAATTTAATACTATAGTTGTTTTTTGTGGACTTTTAGTTATATCTATTGCTATAACCATTTAGCATGGAAAAGAGAGAGAATGTAGGTAGAGAACTTGCTCAGAAAAACTACAAATAAATTGAGCCTAAATCAACTACTAAAAAAAATTGATAGTTGGTAAACACTGTAATTTAAAATATATTACACATTTATGGTATGCATTAATCATTTACTAGAGTGACACTACAGTGATAATGCTAATAACTTTTGAAAATAAAGCAGATATATTGTCAAGAGAACTTAGAGATAATCTGAAGAGAATATTTTAAAAAACAAGCATGTTTCTGAAGGTTATTGGACAGAACCACTAAGAAAAATAAATTTGCTTTATACATTTCTAGTGATTATTTGAAATTTTATCTCATTTTTAATGTGTTTTCTATATATTCTTTCTTTCTAGCTTCATTGGGGTATGATGGAAATTGTAAAGGCATACCTTGGTGATATATTGTGGGTTCAGTTCTAGACCACAATAATAAGACAAATATCACAATAAAGTGAGTTAAATGCTTTTTCCCCCAATGAATATGAAAGCTGTGTTTGTACGATAGTAGTCTATTAAGTGTGCAATAACATTATGTCTAAAAAAACAAGGTACATATCTAATTAAAATACTTTATCACCAAAAAGTACTAATAGCCCTCTGAGTCTTCAGCGAGTCATAATCTTTTTGTTGGTGGACAGTTGTGTCTCCATGTTGATGGCTGCTGACTGATTATAGTGGTGGTTGCCAAACTTTGGGATAACTGTGGCAATTTCTGACAATAAGAGTGCAATGTGGTGCATCCATTAATTCTTCTTTTCGTGAAAGATTTCTCTGTAGCATGCTATGCTGTTTGATAGCATCTTACGCAGAGAAGAAAATCTGTTAAAAGTGAAGTCAATCCTATCAAACTCTACCACCTCTTTATTAACTAAGCTTATGCAACATTCTAAATCCTTTGTTGTCATTTCAACAATGTTCAACAGCATCTTAACCAGAAGCTTATGCCGTCTCAACAATCCTCTTTCTTTGCTCACCTATAAGAAGCAACTTCTCATCCAGTGATGTTTCATCATGAGAACTCAGCATACCAGTCACATCTTCAGCCTTCTAATTCTGGTTCTGTTGCTGTTTTTGCCACATTTGCTGTTACTTCTTTTACTGAAGTCTTAAATCCCTCAAAGTAATCCATGTGGGTTGGAATCAACTTCTTCCAAACACCCTTAATGCTGATATTTTGACCTCTTCGCGTGAATCTTGAATGTTCTTAATGGCATCTAGAACAACAAATCCTTTCAAGAAGGCTATCAATCAACGTCGCTCAGATCTGTCAGAGGAATCACTGTCTATGGCAGCTATCGCCTTCCAAAAGGTCTTTCCTAAATCATAAGACTTGAAAGTCAAAGTTACTTCTTGATCCATGGGCTGCAGAATGGATATTGTGTTAGCAGGTGTGAAAACAACATGAATTTCCTTATACATCTTCATCTGCGCTTTTAGGTGACCAGGTGAATTTTCAGTGAACCTGTACTATTTTGAAAGGAATCATTTTTTTTCTGAGCAGTAGATGCCATCAGTGGGCTTAAAATATTCAGTAACCCGTGCAGCAAACAGATGTGCTGACTTCCAAGTTTTATTGTTCCATGTATGGGAAAAAGAAAGAGTAATTTAGCATAATTTTTAGTAACACTAGGATTTTTGGAATAGTCAATAAGCATTGGTGTCAACTTAAAGTCACCAACTGCATTAGCCCCTAACAAGAGTCAGCCTGTCCTTTGAAGCTTTGAAGCCAGGAATTGACTTCTATCTAGCTTTGAAAGTCCTAGATGGCATCTTCTTCCAATATAAAGCTGTTTTACCTACATTAAAAATCTTTTATTGAGTATAGCCACCTTCAGCCACCTTCATCAATTATCTTAGCTAGATCTTCTGGAGAGCTTGCTGCACCTTCCACATCAGCACTTGTTTCTTCAACAAAGACATGGCTTCCCCCCTTCAACCTCATGAACCAACCTCTACGAGCTTCCAACTCTTCTTCTATAGCTTCCTCACCTCTCCTGACCTTCAAAGAATTGAAAAAAGTTAGAACCTTGCTCTGGAATAAGCTTTGGCTTAAGGGAATGTTATAGATAGTTTTATCTTCTATAAAGAGCACTAAAACTTTCCCCATATCATCAATGTGGCTGTTTTGCTTTCTTATCATTCATGTGTTCACTGGAGTAGTACTTTTTGAATTTCTCCAAAAACGTTTCCTCTGCATTCACAGCATGGCTGTTTGGCACAAGAGGCCTAGCTTGCTGTCTATCACAGTTTTCAACACACCTTCTTCACTAAGCTTCATCATTTCTATCTTTTCATTTCAAGTGATCGATAGCAACTCTGTTTTCACTTCAACACTTAGAGGCCATTGTAGCGTTATTGGTTGGTCTAATTTTAATATTATCATGTCTAAGAGAATAGGAAGACCCAACAAGCAGGAGAGAAATGAGTATGGCTGGAACAGTCAGAACACAATGTTTATAGATTAACTTTGCCATCTTACATAGGCGTGGTTGGTGGGACCTCAAATAATGACAATAGTAAAACATCCAAGATAGCTGATCACAGATTACCATAACAGATATAATAATAATACAAACATTTAGAATACCATGAGAATTACCAAAATTCAACGGAGATGCAAAGTAAGCACATGATATTGGAAAAATGGTGGCAAGAGACTTGCTGTGCACGTGGTTGCCACAAGCCTTTAATTTGTAAAAAACACAATACATGCAAAGAGCAATAAAGTGAAACACAATACACCTCGGGGTAGGCTTGTATACACTTAAAGTGTACCTTGTAATGTTTTGATATACTTTGTGAAATCACTACTGCAATCAAGCTAATTAGCATATCCATGACCTCACATAGTCTTAAATGATTATTTTGATATTAAAAACCTATTTTGGGGCCAGGTGCAGTGGCTTATACCTGTAATCCTAGAACTTTGGGAGGCAGAGTTGGGTGGATCACTTGAGGTCAGGCGTTTAAAACCAGCCTGGTCAACTTGGTGAAACCCCAAAAAACAATAAATTAGCGAGGTGAGGTGGTTCATGCCTGTAATCTTAGCTACTAAGGAGGCTGAGGCAGGAGAATCACTTGAACCCAGGAGGCAGATGTTGCAGTCAGAAAAAAAAACTTATTTTGGGGCTGGACATGGTGGCTCACGCCTGTAATCCCAGCACTCTGGGAGGCTGAGATGGGCGGATCACCTGAGGTCAGGAGTTCAAAACCTCACCTCTACTAAAAATACAAAAATTAGCCAGGCATGGTGGCAGGTGCCTGTGGTCCCAGCTACTCAGGAGGCTGAGGTGGAAGAATCGCTTGAACCTAGGAGGCGGAGGTTGCAATGAGCCGAGATTGTGCCACTGCACTCTGGCCTGGTGACAAAGCAAGAATCTGTCTCAATAAAAAAAAAAAAAAAAAAAAAAAAAAAAAAAGAGAGACTCTGATGCAATCTTCAATATGACAATTGTATTTTTTAGCTTCAGAATTTCTGCTAGATTCATTTTAATTATTTCAATCTCTTTGTTAAATTTATCTGATAGAATTCTAATTTCCTGTCTCTGTGTTATCTTGAATTTCTTTGAGTTTCCTCAACACAGCAATTTGGAACTGTCTTTCTGAAAGGTCACATATCTCTGTCCAAGATTGGTGCCTGGTGCCTTATTTAGTTCATTTGGTGAGCTCAAGTTTTCCTGGATGGTGTTAATGCTAGTAGATGTTCTTTGGTGTCCAGGTATTGAAGAGTTACATACTTATTGTAGTCTTTACTTTCGGAGCTTAATTGCAGCCATTGTACTTGGGAAGGCTTCCCAGATATTTAAAAGCACTTAGGTCTGGTGATCTAAGCTGTGTCTGCTTTGGGGGGTACCCCCAAGCCCAGTAATGCTGTAGTTCTTGCAGATTCATAGAGGTACCACCTTGATAATCTTGGACAAGATCCGTAAGAATCCTCTGGATTACCAGGCATAGACTCTTGTTCTCGTTTCTTATTTTCTCCAAAACTTACAGAGCTTCTCTCACTCTTCTAAGCCACTTAAAACTGGGTATGCAGTGACAGAAACACCCCTGTGCCCACCACCACTATGATTGTGCTGGGTCATACCTAAATCCATCACAGTGCTGACTCTTGCCCAAGGCTTGCTGTAACCATTCCCTGGCTACTGCTTATGTTTGCTCAATGCCCTGGGGCTCTATAATCAGCAGGTGGCAGTGCCAGCTATTCCTGTGTCCTTTGCCGCACTCAGGGTGGCAAGGCTTCCCAGTCCTCTAGTTGGTCCAAA
>NW_016107959.1:98008-100413 GCF_001604975.1 Cebus imitator | reverse complement strand
CTTAGAAGTCTACATAGTGTTCTATTGTACTGCAGCTGAGTGGACACTCAAACCACAAGATGCAGTCCTTCTCACTCTTCCCTCCCTTCTCCCAAAGTAGAGGAGCCTCACTCTGTAGCCACCACCACTACACGCCAGGAGTTGTATTGCCAGACTCCCACTGTTTCCTTAAGGCCCCAAGTCTCTTAAGTCAGCTTGTGGTGAATGCTGCCTGGCCTGAGACTCACCCTTCAGGGCAATGGGCTCACTGCTGGTCCAGGGCAGGTCCAGAAATGCTGTTTAAGTGTCAAGTTGTACATACAGGGACCTCAATAGCCCATTTGTTGCTCTATCACTCTGTGGCCTTGCTGGTACCTAAGGTGCAAGACAAAGTCCCCTTTCCTTTTCCCTCTGCTTTTCTCAACCACAAAGCATTTTACCCCGTAGTTACTCCAGCTGGTAATGTGTTGAGTCTCACTTGAAGCAAGCAAGTCTCAGAGGCTCTTCCATATCCCTCAGGGTGTTACACGTCAGTATTGTTGCTGGGTATTCAGAGCCCAAGGGCTCTTTAGTTAGCGGGTAATTTATCATGGAAGGACTGGGTCCTTTCCTTCAAGATAGTGAGTTTCATTCTTGCCCAGAATGCATCCAGAAATGTCCTCTGGACACTAAGGCCTGGAACTTTTTTTTGGTCTTTAAGGCCGCATGACTCTGACCAGTGCCCTATCTTGCTGTGGCTGAGCTGGTATCTAAGATGGAAGACAAAATCCTCCCCACTCTTTCCTCTCCTCTCCTCACATAGAAGAATGAGGTCTCCTTTAGAGGTGTGAGCTGTGCAGTGTGGGGTTTGGGGAGCGCTGATGCCAGCACTCCTTTTGCTGCCCCAGCTTGTGTCTCAGTGTGTCGTGTGCCCATTCTGTCCACTGTCTCTTGGCCTAGTTTACCACTAGACCTTACCTAAGAGCTCCAGTTCTTATGGCCTGGACTGCCTTTCAAGTTTACGTGGAGACAGAGAGTGCTGGAGCCCTTAGTGGTGAGGTTTGCTGGCGCTCAATTTCCAACTGGCGTTTCCAACCATGGGATTGATGATTCACCTCTGGCTAGGGCTGGCTTAAATGCCCTCTCTGCTGGTGAGTGTCCGCTGAGCTTGGTCCAGTTTGTCTTTGTGCTTTAACAGGACAGCACCGAGTTAAATGCTTGACAATTTCTGTGTTCTCCCTCCCCCAATGTCCAGGGATGGTCTCAGCACCTCACTGCTGCTGCCGGGGGTCAGGGAGGGGTGACCTCCATGATTCAGAGCTGTTTCTTCTATCTCTTCAGTGCCTCTTTCAGTGATATAAAGTTAAAAGCAGGTACTATGTGTGCTCACCTAATTTTTGGTTCTTACGAAGATGATTTTTCCATGTAGACAGTTGTTACCTTGGTGTTCTTGTGGAGAAAATAAGTGGTGGAGCTTTTCATTTAGCCACCTTGCTTCTCCGTCTCAACTGATTTGTGTGCCAATCCCCATTTAATATAGCCTTTCAAATGACAACTAGTAATCTCACTAACACACAGAATTTTAGGACACTTCCTAATCATGTGTAACATATTAAATAAAATGATCAATACAGTGATTTTGGAATATTTATGATGAGAAATTTTTGTCTACATGCATTTTGCATCTGTCCTCAAGTCCTAAAAGTGAGAGTGTGTGTGTGTGTGTGTGTGTGCGTGTGTGTGTTCCCCTTAGTTTAAACTTAGAAAAAAATCAAGGATGCTCAATACAATTTTTTAAAGGCTGACACTGCAGATAAATTGCCTATTTGTGCTATAGTGATATTTAATCCTAGGGGAGCAGAGGACACAGATTCAGATGCATTATGTTGTGATGATATCTTTGGTTGTGAATTCTTCCATTTGGAATTCATAATTACAATGTCCCCATACTTGAGGTTATTCTCAGCATTAAACCCTCTGATAAATCTGTCTACACAAAACGGCAGCTGGTCCACTGGCAATTGAACTGCTTCTGGTGACATAATTTCATCATGTTTTTAGAGTCTCTGAAAGAGAGCAGCTGCCCAGAGCTTCAGAAGCATTGTGCACGGAGAACTTTGCTCAAATTTTCTTTAGGGACAAGAAGGCTGTATGGGGTGATAATCTATGAGGATTGTCAGGTTAATAACCATCTCATGAAAAATGTTTCTTTGCTAGTCCCAATGCTTAGTATTGTTAATGAGACATGACTGTATAATGAGGTAATGAGTGAAGATCAAGAAAGAAGAGTCAGATTTGCTCAAAGTATTTTTAAAATTTTAATCTCCAAATGAGACTATAGTAGAAAAAGAGAAAATACTACAAAACAGATCTTCAGAAAACCCAGGTGATCTGAAGGCAGAAGCTAGAACTCTAATGGAATTCATTCCCTTGGCACACTTCAGGTT
>NW_016107959.1:92669-97292 GCF_001604975.1 Cebus imitator | reverse complement strand
CTCAGCTCACTGCAACCTCCGCCTCTTGAGTTCAAGCAATTCTCCTGCCTCAGCATCCTGAGTAGCTGGGATTACAGGCACACGCCACCACGCCCAGCTAATTTTGGTATTTCTACTAGAGACTGGGTTTCACTATGTTGGTCAGGCTGTTCTCGAACTCCTGACCTCGTTATCTGCCCACTTTGCCCTCCCGAAGTGCTGGGGTTACAAGCGTGAGCCACCATGCCTGGCCTTGTACTATAGTTTTTATGAGGAAAGGTTGATGACTGGCACACAGAACATTTCTGTAGTATCTTAGCAACTTTCTGTGAATCCATAACTATTTTAAAATAAAAAGTTAAAATAAATGTGTAAAAAATAGGTGGCAGAAAAAATAGTGAGAGCCCTTTCTATCACATTTTTTATCGCCGGCTCCTTCTCTTCTATCAGGTCTCAAATTACCGCCCCATAGAGAGCACTTGGTTAATGTGTTTACCTAAAGTAGCCTCCCTACATCCTACCAGGATTTTTCTTCATCAAAATCCCCTGAACTTCACAGTACTCAGCACTCTTGCAATTATATATTTATTGCTTTTATTTGACAAATGTCTATTCATTTTTCATTTAACAAATATATAGAGAGAATCTACTATGTATCAAACCCTATTCTAGATACAGTATATGCAGCAAAAAGCAAACCAATAAGAATCCCTGGTAGTCAGAAAGGATCCCTCCTCTGACAAAGCTCACATTCTAGAAAGGAAGAATGAAAATAGGCAAATACATACATGTATATATAAAAATTTCAATAGAAATGTGTTTTTCAGAGAAATAGACTAGGTAATATGATAAGACTATTGTTATGTGGCTACTTAACATTGAGTTATTAAACAATGCCACTTTCCAGATCTGAATTATAGAGAAGTCAGCTATGGAATGATGTGGATAGAGGAGAGTGAAGGTGAGGGGAATACATTTGAAACATAGGGGAAAATACAACTCTCTTAGATTAAAATAGACCTTGGTGTTCTCAATGATTAACAAGGAAATCGGTGTGTATTGAATAGCGTAAGTGAGAAGGTATCCTAGGAGATCGGGTCAGAGAGAAAATGAGACAGATCGTAGTAGGGTTTTGAAGGGTAGGATAAGAGGTATATTTGGAGAGTCATTGCAGAGCATTTAACTGTAAATCAAAAATAAAATTCTAAGGCCCTCCAACCATCTGGGTGGACTTCCTCTTTAGCCAGGGCTCCTTTAAAATTTAGCCTGAGAGACTGTTTCAGGCCATGATAGGAAGTGGGGATGGAACATGCCTCATTATACCTCTCCAGCAGCCATTAACATCAACGCAGACTTTAAGTCTGATAAGAAACATTTTATAACCTATTCTCTCTGAAGCCTGCTAGCTAAAAGTGTCACCTGCATGATAACACTTTGATCTCCACAACTTCCTATCTTAATCCAGACATTCCTTTCTGTTGATCCTAGGTCTTTAGACAGACTCAACCAATTGAAGCCCATCTCCCAATTCCCCTGCTGCTTTAAGTTGTCCCTCATTTCTGAACCAAACCAATGCATTTCTTAAATGTGTTTAACTGATGTCTTACACCTCTGTAAAATGTGTAAAACCAAGCTGCACTCTGACCACCTTGGGCACATGTTCTCAGGTCTTCCTGAAGGCTGTGGCATGGGTCATGGTCATTCACATTTGGCTCAGAATAAATCTCTTCAAATATTTTACAGAGTTTGACTCTTTTTGTTGGCAGAGTTTTGAGAATTATCCGGTTTTGCTCCCCACAGACACAAGTCTAGAAACGTGCTCAAACACAATGCCTGACATATGATAAACAGTATTTTTTAATCAATATTAATTTAATTAATATATTATGCCTCTTGAGACGTGCAGAATTTTATCCTTTTTAACTAACAGTTTCTTTGACACCTTCTACAAGCCTTCTTTTGTATTCTAAAAGTGAAAGTACAAATTCCATGGCTTCTCCTTGGAAAAGCTGTGGTGGTCACAGAAAACTTTCTTCACTTGGTGGCTCATATGGTTTGGCTGTGTCACCATCCAACTGTCATCTTGAATTGTAGCTCCTACAATTCCCATGTGTCATAGGAGGGACCCACTAGGAGGTAACTGAATCACAGAGGCGGGTTTTCCCCCACACTGTTCTCATGGTAGTGAATAAGTCCCATGAGATCTAATGGTTTTATAACGGGTTTCCCCCTTGGCTCTCATTCTCTCTTGTCTGCTGCCATGTAAGACATGACTTTCACTTTCCACAGTGATTGTCAGGCCTCCCCAGCCACGTGGAACTGAGAGTCCATTAAACTTCTTGTTCTTTATAAATTACCCAGTCTCAGGTATGTCTGTATCAGCAGTGTGGAAACGGAATAATACAGTGTCCATGAGCAGACTTTAGATATGTGTGAAAAATCAATTCCAGGTGGCTCCAGAGGAAACACTTTAGATGGTTTTGCTTCAACAAGCCCTTTCAAAATTAAGACCTTGACAACTAATCAACCTTGAAATGCTATACTCAGCTCTTCTGTTACCAGTGGAGGGTGTCCAGGTTCTTGGCATCTTTAACCAATAATTGGAGAAAACACACAAAAAAAGCAAGGAAAGAATGAAGCAACAAGAGAGATTTACTAAAAATAAAAGTATACTTCACAGTGTGGGAGTGGGCCTGAGCATAGGGGTTCAGGAGCCCGGTTATGGAATTTTCTTGGGTTTAAATATCCCCTAGAAGTGCATTGGTTACTTGATGTACACCCTATGTAAACGAAGTAGTAGCCCACAACCAGTCTCATTGGTTGCAGAAACTGATCAACCAGAGGCTGAAGTGAAGTTACAAAGTTACACTCCTAGGCAAATGAAGGCTTGGCGCATGACCAGCCTGATTGGTTATGGGAGGGGACCAATCAGAGGTTCTTTCAGTTTTTCATCTAACATGCAGAAAAGAGGGGGTGGGGATTGCAAAGGGTGTAAGTAGCCTCTGGTCTTTTTGTTACTTGGGTGTGGAAAGTTGGGGTTTTCCTTTTGATTTAGTTCTAAGAAGTCAGTGTGAGTTGGCCTCATGGTCGCTGCCTCCAGACCCTGTTTTCCTGCCCTATTTCTACTCTCCATGTACAGCATACACTCTGTAAATTCTACAGCCACAGGTTCCTTCATGGCTTTTTTATTGAGCTCCTATGATGCTCCAGAAAACTCCTTAGGAACTAGGAATACAGTGAATAATTATACAAATAAGATATGGTTCTGATGGAGCTAGTGTTTTACTAGGGAATGGACAGGAAATATAAATGCAAAGTAAAATTAAACACATGGAAACCAAAAAAGATTTCAGAAGAAGAGACCGTTTTAACGAAGTAGTGGTTTGCATTTCAGGATGTCCTCTGAGAGACTGACACTGAAGCTGAGAATACCTGAGGTAAGGAATCTAGTTCCACCAAATATTAGGTGTTCTTGTTAAAATGAAAGCGTAGATAGAATCAAAGTACAAGCAATGTTTATGTTTTAAGTTCCCATCAAGGTCTCCTTTGAATGTTTGAAACTAGTATTGAGATACCACTTGATTATCAAGATCGCCAGACTATTTCTGCTGCTGATGTGTAGAAAGATTAGAAACCTGCCTGAGTCCCTTTGGTTAGGACCCTGAAGCAATTTGCTGCAGGGCACCCTTAGTCATCTGCAGCACCCTTTCAGTATGACCATTTGCTTTAGGGGATTAAAATTCACCAATGACAACTTGGATAAGGCTCTTATTTAAAAATCTCTTAAACACTACTGAGGAGAATGCATAATGAACCCTGAAAGAAGGGGCATTGTTGAATAATACATAGCCCAAGAAAAGCAAAAATAAAATTCTGATATAAACAAATGTAATTTTTGAATCCCTTTGTTTCTACTGATTTTTAGATTTTTACTTATTTTTTAAACATCAAGAGTTTAATTGCATTGGAAGAATCAGTTTCAGTCATCATCATATAAGGCCTATATGGTCCCAAAACAGGGAGATTTCTGGAAGAAGCAGTGTGGCTGGCTAAGAACATGGCAGCTGTGACAGATCTGAGTTATAGGTTAGTAACTTATATGTTATGTGACTTTGGTAACTTTATGAACCTCTTTGAACTTCTATATCCTCATCTGAAGATGGCGGTGATTATGTATACACCATAGAGTTACCACAAGGATTAACAGTAATCTCTACAAAAGACGAGTTGCAGTCATCCCATGATATCCCCAGGGGATCGTTTCCAGGGCCCCTTCAGATACCAAGATCCGTGGATGCTCAAGTCCCTGATATAAAATGGCATTGTATTTGTATATCACCTATGCATATCCTGCCTAGACTACTGATACCTAATACAATGTAAAGTCTACATAAACAGTTGGTATAATGTATTTCACATTTTCTATTTTTATTGCTTTATTGCTTCTTTTTATTGGTTTTTTTTTTTTCAAAATATTTTCTATGTGTGACTGGTTGAATCTGCAGATATGGAACCTGCAACTATGGAGGGCCAACTGTAATATACTTGTCTGATAAAAGTCACTCTACAAAAATACCCATTGTAAATAATATTATTAAAATCAGTGCTGATTCTTGACTAAGAATTCTTTTTTTTTTTTTTTTT